>NC_035922.1:429422-549362 GCF_000348985.1 Huiozyma naganishii CBS 8797
AATAAGCCCTCTTCCACAAGGCAACCCTTAGCGACAACCAATAGTTACTATGCAACATGCAACACGCAATGTGCAACATGCACTAATCAATATTCGCGCAATATACATATAACGAACGGACAGACCAAAGCTAATGAGATATGCCCCGGCTTTATTAATTATTGGATAAAGATCACTTATTCTAACTATTGGGATCTTTGTCTCACTTCCTTTATACATTTTCTTGTACATATTCCTTATAAAGAGAGAACGAGAACAGACAATTGTGTAAAAGCTACAGTAGGTTGTGTGTGAATAATGAACAAAGTTCTTGAAGTTTCTCAAAAATCTGTTAGTTGTTCCTCTTTGCCAAGACATACTTGTGTATCAGATAAATTATTTTATAACCCTTGTATAAACGGTTTCTTGCCCTTACAGATGTAACGAAAGAATATATATAAAATCAGTAGATTAGAAAAAATCTGTGATAAGAATTACTTCGAGACAACGGTCTATATCGTGGCTATTTATATGATTTTTTCTTGGAGAAATATCACACAAGTTCACGATGCGTTATAGTTTCGTCATTTGTTTATTGGAGACAAATTTTAATACTATTTCGTCTTATTTTGTCTCCACAAGTCGCATTCCACAGAATCCTACGTACTGTCGTGTGGAGAATTCTGTTGTGTCGTAAACACCAATCGTAGCATTTAATCCACTCAACAAAAATGTCGTAAAGATATAGAAACTTATGCATCAATACGGGGTGCGATTTCGTATCTCTATTTTCAACAAATAAAATGCGTAAGGACTGTCTGCTAGTCTTATTTTCGCTGTATTTGTAGTTCTGCAAATTATATAAGTTGTACTTGCTCGGCCAAGTTTCATTAATTCTTGGGCTCAGGATTCAAAGGCGGTCTTGAAAATGTCGGTACAGAAAACTGGAAGCCTATATACGTTCCGAATAACGGGCCATCTGCATGTCCCTAGCATTGTCCTCGCCTGTCGGGATTATATACTTCGCGGTTATGTCTTTGAAAGAGTCACCGGTCATGAGTCCATTTCTAATATGAGTTCCACGATTGACCACTGTTAAACTCTTAAATACCTAAGAGTTTAAGGACAACATAAATTTTATCCGGTGATATCTTACATTTGTTAAAAGCCTGATTGTAAAATTAGCCTAACCCAGCAAGAAAGCCTTCCTAGACAACATAGACAAATAGCGGTCAGCATAAGTTAGGACATATACAAGGTTCACAATCAAAACGTTAAAAAAACACAGTGAACCATACAAGCAGGAGTTTTCTATGAAGTATGGAAAGTGTATAAAAAAGAAAGACTATTTTTTTAGTCAAAATCTAGTATATAATTCCTAAGTTCTTTCATGTAGAGTATATGGAAAGAGAGTAAACAGATTAGTTAGTGCAATCGAAAACAAGTACTTTTTACAATACTATGCTTTGATGCTAGCACTAGAGATCTCAGGTACTACTTAATTCACTCCCCCCAGATCCTTCCTACAAGAAGCTTGTTACCTCTGATTGATGATTGTGTGATTGAAGCATAGAGAAAAAATGTTTATCATTAAATAATGTACGACGATAGTTTATTATACCTTTAAGTTTAATATATATGTATTTTTGGGTTGTGGTTGTGTTCAGTTGACCGCTTAGTCTAGGTCGACGTCACCTTCGGCATCCTTCTTGGTGTTGGCTTCGGCCTTTCTCTGTTCAGCAAGTTTGGCAGACAAGTCAGCCATCTGGGAGGCCTCGTTCTTCGATCTCAAAGCCTGTCTCTTCTCCTCCTCCTTGGCCTGGTATCTACCCTTAACAAGGTTACCCAAGGCAGCCAACTCTTCGTACTTGGCGATGTACTTGGCCTTGATGGAGTCGAAACCGTCATCGTATAGCCACTCTTCGGTCTTGGCCAACATGTCTTTCAACTTGGTTTTTTCCGCATCGGAAGCAAAGTCAGCGTACTCCTCGTCCAGCTTACCACGAAGCGTGTAGATGTACTCTTCCAAAGCGTTCTTACGGTCTTCAGTCTCAGCAACAAGCTTGTCCTGGGCGGTCATCTCGTTTTCCTTCTCGATCAAAACGTTCAAGTCCTTATCGCTTAGGGCGAAAGTGTGAGCAGTGATCTCCAAGGAGTCCTTCTTGACGGTCTTGGTGACCTCCTTGTACTCTGGCTCTGCGTCCTCTGCGGCGTCCTCAGGCAATGGAATTTCCTCCTTGACGACTATGTCTTCCAAAGTGTACGCATCTTCGATGGTGTGTAGACCTGATGGGTCACATCTCAACTTCAATTTGACTGGGACGGACTCTTGACCTTCAGGCAATTGAACACCAGTAATCTTCCATTCAGCGATAGTTTCCTTGGTGCCCTCTGGCAGCTCAGTAAGGTTGGTGTACTTAGCCGACATGGCAAAGTCGCCTGTTCTGTATAGGGTGATCATCTTGGTGGATGGGTAGCCGGAGTTAGCTGGGAAGACCTCCAAGTGGTCCTCGTCCTCGGCTTGCTTGTCCCAGAAGTAGGAGACGGAGTATGGGTGGATGTCTTCGAACTTGAATGGTCTGACTCTCAAAGTTGGGGAGTGGATGGCACAGATGAAGGCGGCACCCTTGGCAATGGCCTCGTCCTGGTTCAAAGTGGTGGACAATGGCTTCCCGAATGCGTCAGAAATGGACTGCTTCAAAGTTGGGATACGAGTGGTACCACCAATTATTTCGATGAAGTCCACATCGTCGACGGATAACTTGGCCTGGGCCAACGCCTTGGTGACTGGTTCAGTGACACGCTCCAACAGTGGCTTGACCAATTCCTCCAATTCTTCACGGGTCATCTGCGAGGAGCAGTCGACGTCGTTCATGACGGATTCGATGGAGATTGGCGCGGCGGTGTTGGCGGACAACACTTTCTTCAATTTTTCAGCGGCAAGCAAAACTCTGTTGTACGCCTTGGCGTTCTCTCTGATGTCGATCTTGTACTTGCTCTTGAACTCGTCTGCGAAATGTTCGGTGATGGCACGGTCAAAGTCTCTACCACCGAAATGCTTGTCGTAAGCGGTGCCCAGCACCTTCAACTCACCCTTCTTGAAGGACATGATCGAGCAAGTGTACGTGGAGTGACCAATGTCGACGAAAGCGACAATTCTTGGCTTCTCCTCGCCCTCTGGCAAGTCAGTCTTGAAAATACCGTAGGAGACACCTGCGGCAGTAACGTCGTTAACGATTCTGACTGGGTTCAAACCGGCGATTCTGGACGCATCGGCAATCGTGTAACGTTGTTCCTCGGTGTACCACACTGGGACGGCAACACAGACATCGGTGACGGTAGACTTGGTCTCCTCAATGACGGTGTGCTTGACCTTGTCGATGTACATGGCAGCAAGCTGCGTGGCAGAAAAAGTCTGCTGTTCACCAGCCAACTTCACTTGGGCACCAACTTTCCCGTCATCCAACTTCACAAGCTTTGATGAGATGTACTTGGCCTCAGTGGGGAAATCTTTGTCGTCAAAATCCAGACCAACAATTCTCTTCAAGTTGTCAACAGTGTTCTTGATGTTGGAAGTTTGCTTACTCTTACCGGTTTCACCCAAAAATCTGTTCTTTTGGCCAAACCCAACGACAGAGGGAGTCGAACGGTTGGAAACCTCGTTGACCACAATGTCAATACCTCTGTTCTTGGCAACGGCCAAGACAGAGTTGTTGTTACCTAGATCTAAACCAAATGGAGTACTCATTGTATCTTAGGACGTGTGTCTGTGTGTGTGTATCCTATTTCAATAGAAATAACCCAAATCTTAATGGAAAAAAAAGAGAGTGGAATCTAACCGAGGCGATGCGTAATATTTATATACTATTCAACAACGTCACGAAAATAACGAATGGGAAAACAATTGCCGTACCTCCACAAACTCTAACACCTCAGTATAACTTCGCCCACTTCCACTAACGTTCTTATACCAAAAGGAAAACGAGAAGAACAAAAAAGAACAAAAAAAAAATTTTCACCGCCGTCGAAAGTGACGCATTTCTCGAGCAAAAACCAAAACCCACACTTTATTTCCCCTTGCGGTAATTTGACAGGCACGCGCACCGATATGAGCACTCTGCTCTGGAAGCTTCTAGAAGGACGATTCCTCGAGGATCATCGCGAGGGTCTGCCAACCGGGGGACGACAGGAGCTCGAAGAGATGCTGTTGCTGTTGCTCAGTGCCCTGGTCGTGTTCAGGACTGGCCCCCGAGGCCGCCGCCTGGATGAGAAGCGACCACTCTTCATGGGAGAGGATCTGTAGCGAGTGGATGTAGAGAAGCACGTGGAAGTTGGACAGTTTCTTGCGCAGCAAGTTGTAGTCCCCCGCGGTTGTAGCCGCCTCGAGGTACTTCTTGAGTTCTTGGTAGTCCTGCGAGTGGCCCATGATCTGTCTGTTTGCCCAGGGGAAGCCCATTGTCGTGGCGAATTTGCCCGCGGTTGCTCCAGCGGCAGCAGCAGCGGCGGAGTCCTTGGGGAACCCGTGCGTTAGCGAGACAATTAGGTAGTCCACGGGGAACGCCGGCTTGGCGTTTTCCTTGACCGTGAGTCCGTACTCGTTCTTCTTCATGTAGAAAAGCTCCGGCACGTACCGTTCGTCCGTCGTCTCGTTGATGTACGCCATCGATGGGTGCGTCGAGCCGCTGATCATCTGTGCGTCGACAAGTGCCTCCGCGTCAATGGACACCTGGTAGCTTGCGATATCGATCTCGCCCTCGAGGTTCCCCGATACGACGCACGTCACAAATTTGGACGAGAACGTGCCCCGCTCGCTGAACTTGCATGCGTTGGCGTGCGCCATCTGGTGCCGTGCGGCCATAATCGTTTCAAAGGAGGTCAAGAAGTACGAGTCCTTGTGCCGCTTGCAGAACACGGACCCGTCCCCTTGTCCAGCATCCGTGAGGTCTGTGAATATGAACCCGACGCGGAATAGACCCATCTGAAATGCGAGCGCGTCCACGGCGTCCATCTCTTTGGTAACTTGGTCCATGTCCATCGTGAGCCCATCTTGCTCGTCGTGTTGTGGCGGCTCGTAGATCGCCTCCACGACGGCTTTAATCCCCAAGGGCGTCGAGTCGTACCTGCTGTACGTCCCGTACATGTATGCGAACCGCTGCATCCCAGTGGACCGCCAGGACTCGATGAACTGGTTGACGAGCTCGCTGTTCTGGAACTCGACGTGGTCGACCATCCGAAACTCCTGCGTTTGCAATGTGATCGCTGACGGCTGGCACTTAGAGCAAATCCCACGGGGCCATGGTTCGTGCCCATTCTTACAGTTCTTGTCTATCTTGAAATCCGGTTGGGACAGTGGCGCCACGTACGACCCACCCGTGCCCTTGTTCGTGTTCTCGTTCAGTTTCTTCAAATACGAATGGAACGAGATGTGTTTGATGCTGTGCTCCTCATGGTACCCGCGATCCCAAGGCGGCAACGGCGAGCAGTACTCGCACATACCCCTTTCCCCGTGCTTGCACAGCCCGGACCGCGACCGAATAATAAGACCGTCCTCACGCTCAAGTGACTCATCCACGGGAAGTTCCACAACCCGCTGTGGGACCTTACCACCACCACCACTACCGCCCATTATCTTCACGGACCCAGTGGCGGGTTGTTGCCCCGGTGCAGACCCGCCGAGGTTCAACCCCTGCATCGACTCTGCCGCCGAACCTCCAGCACCGGCAGTCTCGTAGTTCACGTACACGATGTCCCCCTGCTGCAGCCCCATATCCCGGACACTCTTCCCCACGAGGGTCTCAAGGGGCTCCCCGCGCCCACTGGCCTCCCTCCCTACACAAACCGTCTTCAAGTCCACGGGCCCAGACACGTTCGCCATCCACCGCTCGACCACCAACTGGAACGGCTCCCCTTCCTCGCAGCGAACCCGCTGCATTCCATCCTTCGACCTAAACCTTACCAACATGACAATTGCGTTGTACCGGACGAATAACTTGCTGCTTTGGCGTGTGGCAACGGTACTTGCCCTTCAACATCGTTACAACTTTAACTTTCCAATTCGTCATCGCAAAATTGAAAAATTTAAACGGTTTAAGTATTTTGATGGAACACTTCACTGAGGGAACGTTCGTTTGATGGATTGGTTTGTTCCACTGGAGGGAACGTCGAAGGCCAAGGTCAATGAATTCGAGCGGGAGCGGGAGCGAGAACGGGACATTTTTTGAGGATGCGAAGTTTGGCCAGTTTTACAACGGGACCGCGTTTAATGGGACTGGGTTCAATGGGACAGGGAACGGCACTGCGTCCGGTGCTGCCGAGGAGACGGTAAAGCTCGTCGCGACCTCGGTGTACACGCCGTTTGTGTACGGTGCCGTGTTGCTTGTGTCCCTCGTGTTCTTTGCACGGTGGTATCGTGGTGAGCAGATCAAGCAGCTTCAAGAACTTGGGTCGATCTTTGACGAGCACGACGCACGGGACCTGTACTACGAGTTGCAAGCGACGGAGAAAGTGCATGAAAAAGTGTTGAAGGCTGCTTTGTTGAACCGCGGTGCGGAGTCCGTCAGGCGGTCGTTCAAGATGAAGGAGTTGGCGCCACAGGTGGAGTCGCTGTACAAGAGCGGGTCCGTCGGTGAGGAATACTGGAAACGGTTCCAGACGGAGTTGAAGCTAATCGAGCTCGAGTTCAAGGAGTGTCTGATGGAGGCGGAGCAATTGCAGCCCGGGTGGGCGCAGCTGTATGTCGCGCTGTGCCAGGAAATCTGTTTCAACCAGGCGATGCAGAGACGGTACCACTCAATACTGGACCGCAAGAACGTCTGCATCGAGGAATGGGAGTTGAACATCGACGACACCGGGCGTTTGAAGCAGTAGACCCGTCTTCTTCTTCTTCTTCTTCTTCATGTCTTTTTATACTACTTTGAAATGATACATAGATACAATACGGTGGAATCCGTGGCAGGTCAATGCCTCTTGCCTTTCTTCTTACTGACGATCTGGAACTCCCAGTCGTCCGCACTCCCCTCCGGTAGCGCAAGCGCCTCGCTCCAGCTGAGCGGGTCCTGGACCTGTCTCTCGCACTCGACACGTCTCTTGTTGAACTCGACAGCGAACCGTCTTCCATCCATCACTGAGCTGTTAGAGTATATTGTGTCCGCGATGATCTCGTTGGACTCTGAGCCTGGAGGCAGGCTCAGCAGGACCTCTAGCACGCTCAATTGCGAGATCCCCTGGTTCAACCGCAGCTGCGACTTGCACCACTTAAGGAACTCTTTCCGTAGAGAAATGGAAGCGTTCCCAGGGTATTTCGCAGCAGCGGATGCGGAAACGCTGGCATTGGCAGTGGTGGAGACCGAGGTGACAACGCCGTTAGGGTACCTCGCCTTCAGTGCAGGGATAGTTGTTGACGACCCAATCTGCTTCGTCTGTTGTTGTTTTGTTTTAGTCTTCTGGGGAGCCATGTTGTTTGACTTGGTCACTGTAGTCCATGCATTTGTGGTTGGTTTTGGTACCACTGGAGATTTGGTCGCTCCCCTCTGAACCTGTTCCCAGATCCGTTCCTGTTCTTTGACGAACGCTGGATCATCGAATGCAGGGGGCGTGGGGTTCTTTGGAGGAGATTTCTTTGTGGTCTGTTTGTTTTTATCCTGGGTCAACTGCGACTTGATATCAACAGAGAGTGTTTGCTGTGGGAGTGGTTTAGACGCCCAAGTGAGTGTAGTTCTCTTTTGTTCAATCTGTTTCTCCTCCTCTAGGATCTGCCGACTCATCCGTTCCGCTCTCTCGCGTCTTTCACGAAGTAACTCGTCCTTTCTTTCTGCCTCTAGTTTTTGAAGTTCTTGGAAGCTTGGGGTTTGAGGGACTTGTTCGGGGGGCCGCAGGGGGCCGCAGGGATTGCAGGGGCCGCAGGAGCCACAGGAGTCACAGGGACCGCAGGTGGGTTTCCCCAGGACCTCCTCCTTCTTCTTATTCTTCTTCTGTTGTTGCTGCTGCTGTTTCTTCCTCTTAGCGTCCTCTTTCTTTTTCTTAGCACGGTCCACCGCCTCCTGCTCCTCCAAAAGTTGTTTTGCAGCAAGCTCTGCCTTCACTTTGCGTCTCTCCGTCGGGTCCACAGAACCCCCGCCATGATCATGCACAAGCACCTCTCTCACAGCAAAGACGTCATCCAACCCTTCTTCTGCCAGGACAGCACCCTCTGGTACCTGTTCCAACTTCCTAACAAGCCTTCTCTGCAATGGTACAGGAACAGCTACCTCATGGTAGTACCCACCGGTCTCTGGATCCACGTAATCCAACAACTGTTCATACGTGTAATCTCTCCCACTTTCGACATGTGCCGTGGGTGTCACTCCAGCCTTCCCGACTCTTTCATTGACAATTTGCGTAGTAGACTGTGGTTCCCCCGAAGCCACTACCTGTGGCTGTGGACTTGCCACTGGTACTTCCACAGGGGTTGCCACAACCACAGGAGTAGTCACAGTGGTTGCCACCCTCGCACGGTCATACGCTGCAAACGGATCTCTCAAGTCATTCACCCTAGAGATCAGTTCCCCCAGAGTGAAGAACGCACCAACAGAGTCTCCGACATTGCAGATCTGCAGAAAAGGTTGGAAGTAATTACTCTTGTACCAACTGGACATACTGCTCGAGGGGGAACGGCCCTTGTATCACACCTTGTTGATCGATGTACCTCCACAGGGACTCCTGTACTGCGTTGACCGCTGGTGAACCAATTGAGTCGAACACGGAGGGAACGGTGGGCTGTAAATTCAGCATCTGCAAGGAGTCGTGCACAGAACTCGGGAACATCGTCGTCGGCGTCGTGGTAAGGTCTTCGTCTTCCTCTTGATGTAGCTGTTGATGTTGTTGTCGTCGTCTTCAAACACTAAAAATTTTCTCTGTTTTCTGTTTCGATCAAAATTTGTGACGACGGCGGCTGCGACGGCGAGACGAGACGGTGAGGTCTATGACGGTACCAGCGCAGCGCAGTGAGTCGTGTTGATGATGTTCTAACTCAATCTAGCGGGCCCTCACTCCCAAACCACCATCACTTTTTCCCGCTTTCAAAAGGGCATATATAAGCATAGATTGAAAATGCATCTCCCAGACTCCCCCCCCCCCCAATTCAAGTTCATTGGCATGAATACACATCACTCCCAGACTTCAAGCATTTCTCTTTAGCAGAAGTAAACATCGTCGACAATCGAATCTCCCTCATCTACTTTTATTAGACGGCATAACATCTCAACACCCTCTTCCCTGTAATCTAAGCAAATGCCAAAGACCCGTCAGTAATCTTTACAGAACCAGCGTTCCCTTCTATCACCTTGAAACTTACCACCTTCTGACAGCACGCACATCATATCATATAGTAATCGTAAAAGAACCCTCCGTAACCAGACATCATCAACGACACATTGATCCAGTACTGTAGTTTCAGAAATACCCAGTAGCTTTATCAACACCCCAGGTATCAACTCCCTCGTGCCAATGTAATGTAAGTCTTCCCTCAACGGTTCAAATACAGAGATCTACAGACTGTATACACGATAGATAACAAGATACACAACAGTTGAGCAACACAAGTCTTCGCAGCAGGAAGATTCACCGTGTTGATGTTCATGTAGAGAAGCTTGAACTGCAGTGTGTTTCCATGCCCCCGTCATAAGGATGAGCCTTGTACAATTCCGTCTGACGACTGAATTTCACTGCATTGCCCTGGTCTCAGAGTCCCAGCCTCGACTCAAACTGTGCGTGGATCGTCCCCGCCCTCGCCAGCGCAGCAGGGCCCTGCATCGCACCGTCTCCCTGGCCCTCACCGCAGATAAACTTCCTCCCAACGTGACCTCTGCGTCCCTTATTCAGCAGTATATCCCTGTGCATCGACCCCTGGTGCGACGCCGTGGGGGCCCCATCGTTCCTCGCCGGGTGGAAATCGGTCGCCTCAACGATAGACAACTCCATCTTACGCCGCATGGGCTCAGCGACACCGAACACCTGGCGGTACTGCTCCCATTGCCTCTTCCTTTGCGTCTCCTCCCACTTCGCCACACGCTGCTCCAGTGGGTGTCTCCCGTTCATCTGCGTCGCTAGCGGGGCCCCAGCAGCACCGGACCGCAGAGCGTCCCCAGTACTGCTCACACTGCTCTTGTACTCGTTCCTTGGCACCACGTTCATCCTCGTGCCCCTTTTGCCACTCTTCCTCGAGAGTTGTAGTATAACAGTCGTCTCAATTGCAGATTTGAATAATTTGATGTTAAAGAAGAGAGAGAGGAGCGCTTGCACTATGCGGGAGACGCTAGGGCGACGGAGTGTGGGCCGATGTTTCAACTGGAAGAGCAGTTCAATGTAACTCGGGGGGCGACTCGGGCAGTGTTCAGCGGGGACGGGTCCCGCATCGCGGTCGCTTGTGGCAGAAAGGTGATAGTGAGGGATTCCGATGGCGGGATGCAGGACCTGTCGTTACAACATGCAGGCCCTGTCTCTGACGTCGCTTGGTCCCCCGATGGGGAGTGTCTTGCGACCGCGGCAGACGATTTTACAGTGTGTGTCACGCACGTCGCGTACGGACCCTTGCACAGACTCGCGTCGCATACGGCACCTGTCGTTGCAGTGAGGTACAACTCTCGGGGGAACCTCCTGTACTCTGCGTCCCTCGACGAAAGTATCAAAGTGTGGGACACACTCAGCGGTTCGCTGCTCAAGACTATATCTGCACACTCGGAGGCTGTCGTCGCAGTGGACTTGCCCCGCGGTGATGACGCGGATTGTTCCCTTCTCGCGTCAGGGTCGCACGACGGACTGATCCGGTTGTTCGACAGTGTTTCGGGGCACTGTCTCCGCACGCTCACGTACGACAAGGACTGGCAGTTGGGGAAAGGTGTCGTTCCCGTCGTGCAGGTACAATTTACACGGAACGCGCGGTTCCTCCTAGTGCGCACTCTAGATGGAGCGCTCAAGCTGTGGGATTGTGTCAACGGTACCGTAGTCCGCAGCTTCCCCTGGGGCACCGCTAGTTCCTCGCAATTGACCCACGCGTGTGGCCAGGGGGTTCTCTACACTGCGGAACAACCCGTTGTGCTCGCAGGTGGAGAGACGGGGGAGATCCACTGCTGGGATGCACAGTCGAAACAGCATGTCCAAGAACTACAACTCAGCGCAGCACCGGTTATCAGCATCGACTGCTGGGGGGACACCATGGTCGCACTCACCCTCGACGGACAGTGTACCCGCTGGCGATGGGTCCAAGTGTAATATATAAAGCAACCAAAGATATGCAACCAATGCATCTCTTTTTCGAACCAGTATCCCTAACTAACGCCGCCGCGCAAGCTGATGGGTACAAACGCAGTTACAAGGCTACTGTTTCATCGCGGGCTGGTGCCTCGTCGGTGGTCCTCGCACTCGGCAGCACAGTTGGCTAGGACGACGCTCAGCGACATAACAGGCCGGTATGCACAAAGGGAGCCACTGACGATGTGCACCGCGTACGACTACATCACTGCACGGTGGGCACAGGCCTCTGGTGCAAACCTGTTGCTTGTCGGTGACTCCATGGCGACGACAGCGCTCGGGTACGACGCGCCCACAGACTTGCCCTTTGACGAGTTCAAACAGCATCTCCGCAGCGTGTGTCGTGCTGCAGGCCCAGCAGCCATCGTTGCTGACATGCCCTTCGGGTCCCTAGAACAGAGCATCGAGCACGGCGTGAGCAGCGCCGTGGCGCTCATGAAGATCTCCTCCAAGGTCACCTCGGTCAAAGTGGAGCTGGGCACCCCTGGAGTCGACACGCACACTTACGCGCTCGTGCAGGAACTGACCAGTCGCGGTATACCAGTGATGGGACACTTGGGACTCACTCCGCAGAGAGCTCATTCTTTGGGAGGACTCAGAGTGCAAGCGAACGGTACCGTTGAACAAGCGGTGCGGTTGCTCGAGAGTGCACAGCAGGCGCAGGCCTCTGGCTGCTGGGCAGTCGTGCTCGAGTGTGTCCCACAGAGACTCGCCACGTACATTACTGAACAATTGCAGATCCCTACCATCGGCATCGGCGCTGGGCCGGGCACCAGCGGACAGGTACTCGTCATCGCGGACATGCTCGAGTTGCTCGGCGAGGGGGCGTTCAGGCCGAAGTTCGCCAAGCGGTACGCTCAACTGGGCAAAGCAGCAGAGAAGTCACTCGCCCAGTTCACAGCGGAGGTGCAACGGGGGCAGTTCCCAGTCAAGGGCACGCACACATTTATGATGAAGGACGATCTTTGGCAGGAGTTTCTCCGCACAGTTGAATCAAGACAGTAGACACTACTATTGCTACACACCTATATACACGTATACAAGGCCCAAACTACTTGCTATTCACACGCATGGTACATCTCCCAGCACGCACCTTCCATGCCTCGAGCCGCGCCTGCTGGTGCAAGCTCATCGCGGACCTCAACCCTCCTCCACTGCAGGGCTCGCTCCGGATCACGGACCCAATCGACATGAACACTCCCAAACGTCGCTGCAGACCCGGCAATGTACTTCCCAGCGTCCGCACGACACCGTCAGGACCAGCCCCGTGCGTCAACACGGTGAACCCGCCGAACATCAATCCAGTGCACACCCCCACCGCGGTCCCCATCATCAGACCCATCTTAAACTTCGCCCAGTTGGAGGGCTCCTCCTGCGCATACACTTGTCTCACCGGTGGCATCGCTGACCGACTCTGTAACCTTCTTGTTAGGGCGAGACCTGTTTGTGAACTGCTCTACAAGCACTCGATACTATTCCAATATATATATATATAATATTTGTTCAAACTGTTACGTACAATTATAGATTGGATACATAATCAGCGTGGTACTGCGTGAAGTAGCTGTACTGCTTGTACCCGCGGGGTTTCGCGTTGCGGAAGAGCTGGTAGTTGCACCACGCGGTGACGACCCACAGCCACACGCCCGTGGGGCACAGCAGGACCCAGCACCAGTAGTACGTGCCCTGAGGGTTCCCCCGCGCCCGGAGGAAACCAATCACGCACAACACAACCACCAGCCATGTCACTGCGAGGGACAAGTACCCAACTGTCCGCTGCTGCATTACTCTACCGTGCGCTGTGTCGTCTGCGTGGGTGGGACACTTGTAGTTGTCTCTTCAAAGTGCATGGAAACATTTAGAAATATATGGGATTGGGTACTCTATGTATTGTATGTTGCGATGTGTGTGTGTGTCTATGTATAGCCATTCAGAGCACAAGCTCGTCGAACTTGTGGAAGAAGGCAGAGATCTGTCTGGTGGCCCACGAGTCGCCGTCTGCTTGCAGGTACGCGAGGTCGGCCCCCCAAGTCTGTCTCGATGACGAGCACGTTCGGGTTTTCGTCGATGTACGATGTTGGGACGTGGTCCGCGCCGACGACTGGGTCGTCCTCCGAGTTGATCGAGAGCAGCGGTACTTTGATGTCCGTGAACCGGTTCACGGAGCCGGCGGCTTTGTAGTACTCGTACGCGCTGGGGAACCCGAGCGCCGCAGCGGTGAAGGTGTCATCGAACTCGGCCAGCTGCGTCATCTTGAACGCCTTGCGCAAGTTAGACTGTGTGAACAGGTCGAACGAGGGGTGTTCAGGGGACGGTGGCTGCGCCGGTTTGGTGCCCTCGGGCACCTCCAATTCCCGCATGTTCACTTTCACCATGCGCACCAGGAACTGTGTGATCCCCTTGCTGAACACTTGCCGCGACCAGAAATCTTTGCTGATCTTCTCCCCCGCGAGCACTAAGTCCCATGGATTGCACAGAGTCGCAGCAGCAGTGATCGGAGTGTCCTCGCCGGAAAACCCGNGGTAGTTCGCCAGCATTGTGGCCCCGAAGGAGCACCCGACTGCGTAAATCTTCCGCTCCGGGTGCCTCGCGTGCTCCCTTTCGACGAACTCCTTCAAGTCCAGCGTGTGATACGCGGTGAACAGACACCGCGTCGTGACTTTAGACCGTGCGCACCCTCTCGTGTTCAAGACAACAACTTGGAACTTCCCGCCGCCTACTTGCGACAGGTGGTCTGTCAGCGACCGGATGATCGGCTCGTGCGACCCACCAGCAAGGCCGTGGCATACGACCACGAGCGGCCGCTCAGCCCCGACAGAGTGAACGGCCCCGCGCTCAGTGTCGCTCAGGTACCGCGTCCGCGGATGCAGCCGTGGCCACCCGTCAGGGTGCGTCTTCTTTGCATCCTCGTTGAACCGTGCAGTGTCAAACTTGACGGTCGCCCGATCGAACTTGTACAACGGTCTCCACTCGGAATTCATCACCCAGTCGGCGGTGCACACCCCATTATCTGAGAACTCGACGATCTCCCGGCCATACATGACAGGCGAACTCTTACTGAAGTCCGCAGACGACAGGTACATCGTCTGCAAGTAACCTGTGAAAAGCATCGGATTCAACTTAAACCTTGCACCGTCCCGCAACTGCGGAACATTCTTGTTCACAAACGACTGCAGGGAAACCTCCTCTTTGGTGCCCCTCAGGTGCAACCCAACGGTTCCGCGTGCACCCACATACTGATGAACAGTCCCATTGTACCCCCAGTGCAACGGATTAACCACAGGCCACGAATTGTACCCAGACATTACCTGATAAATTCTCGTACTCTTGCCAGCAGTGCACCTCAGTGGATACTTACACCATCCAACAACAGCGGTCCCAAACTCCGCATCCAACCTCTCTTTTATATACAAGCGAGCTTAACCATCAGCACATCGGATACTGCACTACACGACGAACACCGTCTCTTCCGGAGATAACAGTAACGCCGAAGAGTGGTTCCACGGAAGCACCCAAAAATGAATATATTATTTGGAAGCACGTGAACGCGGCGGGTCAGTCGACCTCGAGGTTCAGCGAGTCAATGATGTTGCGCTGGACGGCGGTTCTGTCGAGCAGTTTCTTGAAGAACGCCATAGACAGTCTGTTAGTGTCGCGCTGCGTCTCGAGGTCCGTCTTCGTCGCGAGTTTGCGGCTCAAGAGCAGCTCGCAGGTCTTGACAATCTCTCTCGTCGGGGTGCGCAACACTTCCTCGGACTCCTTGGAGATCCGTGACGCGTTCTTGTGGGTGTAGTCCAGTTGTTGCAGTCGGTGTCTGTACTTTGCCGTCAAGTTCAAGGGCAGCGCCCTGGGCAGGTCGTAGATTAGGTATGACACCCCGAGGAGGGATCCTAGTAGGAGCACGGACCCGGATACACGCGCCAGCGTGCGTACTGAGAAAGTCGTCAGTCCATTAAGGACCATGGTGCTCACAAGCCTTACCCCACCTAGGGAGTAAATCGCCAAAGCGGGGAGCTTCGAAGTTAACAGCAGAGACGGTTGCGTCCAGTACTTCGTTAGCGGATACTCGCCGAGTCCCAGTATGGATACAATACTATCGTTGCTGGCAGGTTTTGCTACCTCTAGTGTGTTACTGTCCTTGTCCGAGGACCGGGATAGGGAGCCAGCGGTTAACAGTCTGACTGGGTTGATCACCCCCCACCCGATGTAATGGAAGAACCCGTCCCATGTCGGCGCATACAGATCGGAGAACCCGAGAGCCACGGTAAGTTTCTTTGCCAATAGATGGTAATTCCGCGAGTACATTAGCGAAGCGTCGAAAACACGCTCATTCATGAATTCGTCGTCCAGTTCCTCTCGACCCATAGCGTATATCTGTTCGACTGCAGTCTTAGTCTGTTGCCGCGCAAAAGTCTCACTCGATAAAATGCTGCGTTCGATCTGCTCCCTGATGTACTGCTCCGTCAGAACAATGAAATCGTAGATCTGAGAAAGACCTTGGTACCTGGGGCAATCCGTCGCGGAGATGTCCAGCGAGTTTGCTATGCTCTCCTTGGTGAACTCATACGTCGTTTGCGTCGTAGTCTCAACAAGTTTGTCGATACCTGAGATGAAGGTATCGTAGTGAATTCTTGACCTGGAGGCATCCGCTGATAATTCAGCTAGTTTCGCGTTGACTTGTGTCTCCTCACTTTGGAAAATCGTAACGTTCGACTGCGAGATGGTCTCCAGATCCCTCAGTAGCTTAGAAAGGTAAGTCTTGGCAGGTAGTAGTTTGGACATCGACCTACGCTTCAGTATGAAATTCCGAAGCGATTCCCCCAGATGATCAAAATCCGGGTCGCCTGCTGGGTCACCGTTGCCGCCATCCGGATCGCCGCCATGCGGTTCTACCGAGTTCTCATTGTTCCCCAAAAAATGAACAAAATCGGGAGCGTTTTTGTAAGTCTCCGGGGACAGATTTTGTATTTGTTTCAGTATTAGCTCTTTACAACGATTCTTGTCCCTGATTTTGTCGAACTTCTTAACGACAAAAAACATCAGCTTCTTCTCCTTGGAGGCCACTTTTATGAAATCTTGTGCCGATAAAGTCAGTTGGTTCTCTGCATTGACGACAAAGATCACCAGATCGATTTCCTCTTGCCTAGCCATTACCTCTGTTGTCTGAATGGAGTCCATGTTGAGCCCTGGAGAATCGATCAAAGAGATGTCAACTGTGCCGTTCCGTAACAGACTTTTCTCCGGTTCCATTTTGTCATCTCTGATGTATACTTTGAGCAACGAGTACTTCTTGTTCTGGAACACCAATTCGGGCAACTTCTCTAGAGGTTCTGTGTCGTATGTGGTCTTATTCCTAATATCGTACTTCAACGCACAGTCTCTCACGTTGCTCCCGGGGGCCATAAGAATCGCATGGACCTCCTCGACATCATTATTTTCACGCGCCTCTAATACCTCGCAAAACACGTTTGTACAGGGCAACTGATCCTCTGGCAAGAGATTCCTTTGCAAAAGAGAGTTACAAAAGGAGGATTTCCCCGTGTTGACATCTCCGGTGATGAAAACTTTGGACGACGTATCGTCAACACGCTTCTGTAGGGACCGTAAGTGGTCCACAGCGTTGATCACCTTCTTGTGGAACACTTTGGCAAGAGATTCTTTGTCCAACCCCATATTTTTGTCCTCTTGATCCTCCGTATTCCTCGAGTAATTACCGTCCATCTTTATGTTCAGCCCAAGTACATACAGCTGTGAGTCCTCGTTTGCAATGTTGATGGGTCTCTGTGCATTCTCAGTATCCAGCTCATTCAATAAAGCGGACATCTGTAAGATTGCCCTATCCAAAATCGTCCTGTTATTATTGTAATTCCACTGCGACAGTTGCGACTCCGCCAGCCTCGATGCACTGGGCAACGCATTACTACGCCCCGCATTCAACATAATTTCTGTACTGTTACCACCCACGAGAGAGCCGCTGTTCCTAGAATACGTCACCGATGGAGCCACAGTAGTGTCATCGGCCCAAATGGACTTCCCCTCATCATCATCGCCACCACGGCTTCTCCCGTCTTCACCTTCCTCACCCTTTGGGACACACTTCTGAACCATGGCTTGATAGTGATGAACTGCACTTGTTACCGTTTGCTGTTCTCTGTGTATCTTCCGCAACTGGGTAGATCATTAGATGCTGTCCCCACTCTTCTTTCCTCAGGAGGGCATCAAAATAAAAATAAAAAGGCAGAGAGAGATACAATTATATAATACAGAGATAGAGATTGTTCCCCCATCAGAGGAGGACCCCATTGCACAACCACACGTCTTGCACATCTCCCGCTAATCAATATACTGTAGCATCGCACCGTAGGCTATACAGGCACCTGCGACCCTGATTCCATTGGTCCCAAAACTCTGACCAATAACACTGACCAGTCATCTATCCTGTTTCCCGCTCAGAGTGATCCCCGGACATATTATCAAAAACATGCCTCAAACTGTGCGTCAATCAGCCTCAACAACAGATACCCTGTCCATCTTGGAACCAGCGATTGCCCCGGCTGGTCGTACGCCGGCTGCTGTCAATTAAGTCACATCCACAGGTAGCCGGTCCCATGTCCCTTCATAGTGTTCAGAACACACCGCATACTTAACGGGCAGGTCGTTCAAAACGATACAGAAAATTTTTCGTTTTCGATTTTTTTTTTTTCTTTTTCTAGTGAAATTTTTCAAAACGAAATTAACGGCATCTCATCGCATCTCATCTCTTTCACTCTTACACTCTTCTTTCTCTTTCATAACCTTTATAACTCGTCAGTGTGTCCTTCTTGTTATATTGCAAGTAACACAGCAGAACTAGTCTGAACAAGAAAAACTACGGACGAAAATGCAGTTATCTTGGAAGGATATCCCTACTGTGGCCCCCGCCAATGATCTTCTGGACATTGTCCTGAACAGGACTCAGAGAAAGACACCTACGGTCATCAGACCAGGTTTCAAGATCACCAGAATCAGGGCTTTCTACATGCGGAAAGTGAGGTTCACTGCTGAAGGGTTTGAGGAGAAATTTGACGACATTCTGAAGGGGTTCCCCAACATCAACGACGTGCACCCGTTCCACAGAGACTTGATGGACACTCTTTACGAGAAGAACCATTACAAAATTTCGCTGGCCGCTGTCTCGAGAGCGAAGTCTCTAGTTGAGCAAGTTTCGAGGGATTACACCAGACTGTTGAAGTTTGGTCAGTCTCTGTTCCAATGTAAGCAATTGAAGAGAGCTGCACTGGGTAGAATGGCGACAATCGTCAAGAAATTGAAGGACCCTATGAACTATCTAGAACAGGTCCGTCAACATTTGGGTAGATTGCCCTCTATTGACCCAAACACGAGAACGCTGTTGATCTGCGGGTACCCCAACGTCGGTAAATCCTCCTTCTTGAGATGCATCACGAAGGCAGACGTTGAGGTCCAACCGTATGCTTTCACTACCAAGTCGCTGTACGTCGGGCATTTCGACTACAAGTACTTGAGATTCCAGGCTATTGATACGCCAGGTATCCTTGATAGACCAACGGAAGACATGAACAACATTGAAATGCAATCCATTTACGCTATTGCTCACTTGCGTTCGTGTGTCCTGTACTTCATGGATTTATCCGAACGGTGTGGTTTCACCATCGAGGCACAAGTCAAGTTGTTCCACTCCATCAAGCCACTTTTCGCTAACAAGTCAGTCATGGTGGTCATCAACAAAACCGATATCATCAGACCAGAGGATTTGGACGAAGACCGTGCTCAATTGCTGCAGACTGTCAAGGATGTGGATGGTGTCGAAATAATGTGTACCTCTTGTCAAATGGAGGAGAACGTCATGGAGGTTAGAAACAAGGCATGTGAGAAGTTGCTTGCATCCAGAATCGAGAACAAACTGAAGTCGCAGGCTAGGATCAACAACGTGTTGAACAAAATCCATGTCGCACAACCACAAGCGAGAGACGATATTAGCAGAACTCCATACATCCCTGATGCGGTCAAGAGCTTGAAGAAATACGACCCAGAGGACCCAGAGAAGAGGATCTTGGCCCGTGACATCGAGGCTGAGAACGGTGGTGCCGGTGTCTTCAACGTTAACTTGAAGGATAAGTACATTTTGGAAGACGACGAATGGAAGAACGACGTCATGCCGGAAATTTTGGACGGTAAGAACGTCTACGATTTCTTGGACCCAGAGATTGCTGCTAAGTTGCAAGCGCTGGAGGAAGAGGAGGAAAGATTGGAGGCGGAAGGGTTCTACAACTCCGACGACGATGAAGAAACTTACGAAGGCTTCGACGTCGAGGAAGTAGACGACATCAAGGACAAGGCTCTCTGGATCAGAGACAGACAAAAGAAAATGATCAAGGAGGCAAGAAACAGAAAGTCTTTGAAGAACAAAGCCATCATGCCTCGTTCCAAACTATCCAAGTCCTTTAGCCAAATGGAGAACCATATGTCCACTTTGGGCCACGATATGTCCTCGCTTCAAGAGAGACACAACGTTGCTTATGAAAAGGGTAAGTACAGGGAGAGAGGTGCTGACGTCGTCTTCGGAGACGTTGATGAGAGCACTGCCGCTTCTGTGTCCGAAAACGGTGGTAAGTTGAGGCAACAGGATAGATTGCTGGACGGTGTTGCCGATGGTTCTTCCAGATCGAAGGCCGATAGAATGAACAAATTGCAAAGAAGAGATAGAAACAGACACGCCAGACAAGGTGAAGCTGATAGACACACTGCTGTCTCTTTGTTGAAACATTTGCATAGTGGTAAGCGTGGTATTGGTAAGACTGATTTCCGTTAATCTGTGAATAGATGCCGGGCCATCCAGTAGTATAATTGCGTTGTATTTCTGTTATGGTAGACGGTTACCCAAAACACAATATTCGGTCCCTAACAAGCATTGTCACCTAGGTGTAGATGTATTTTTTTGTCATGTCTAAGGTTTATTTTTGTATATTATATCTCGTTCTATAAACTTTTTTTGGAACTCTCTCTAACTCTCCCTGTAGTTTGGTTAGAGTTAATATTTAAACGTATCCCCATAAAATAGAATGCAGATTCGCCTTATGAGTAACACCGGAGAATTAATTAAAACAGCTCTGTTATGTATTGGAATTTAGTAGTTATTTTGAGAAATTTATTGTTGCTAATCATATTCTCTAAGCTTTTCATGGGAAAAAGATAGTTTGGAAGTTACTCAAGTCATACCTTAACTCTTTTTTTAAAACCTTGAGGGGGAGGGTTCAATGTTTACTCTACAGTCAAGTTTTATATTAATGCCCTGGGGCGGTATTCAATGGTTAACCCCGACTCCCACTCAACTTGTACTTTGTGCCGAGTAAGCAAGCTTCTGGGATACGGTTGATTTTTCGTTGTTATGTTGTTTCTGTAAGTGCTAAAGTAGGTTGTATTGGAATAAAGTGTGTAAAGATTGTTCGCTTTTCTTATTTAAGCCGTATATGTAATTATAGAAGTTATACAAGTTTTACGTGCTTGATTAAGACTGGTTCGTTTGTTGGGTCCCGGGTTAAGAGACAGTCCTGGGTACATTCCAAGGGGGAGTTTTGCAATATATCCTGACAAATTTTAGTTTTTCGTCTTGACAAAGATAAAAAATCAGAGTTTTCCTAAAAAAGTAAAATTAAAGATTTAAGTTTTGAAAGATGACACAAAAGCAAGTGCACCACCCGTCAACATTCCAGTCATTATCACTTTACATTTCTTCCTGGTACAAGTTGGAATTGAGTAACTTAAACAAAACCAAATCAATATGGCCAGTGGAATTACAAGCACAGAATCGTTCAAGTCGACAGATCCAGAAAATGAGCATATCGCCATGGCAAGGCTACGTCAGGATGTCCCGGCAACAGAGCAGGGAAATGGCACTCCAAATCATTCAGCATTTTTGGACGCTATTGACTTAAAGGAAAATGAAGAGAGTTTGGCTAATGTACAGACTCAAAGAAACTATACTTGCTTTACAAATGGCCAGATTTTCCTGATTTTTGTCATTATTACCTTTATTGGGTTTTTGGGGCCCATGTCAGGAAACATCTACATCCCCGCATTACCTTTGTTTCAAACTATTTTCCACACCTCCACTTCAACTATAAATGCAACAGTCTCTGTTTTTATGGCTGTGTTTGCTGTTGGACCGCTTTTATGGGGAGCTTACGCAGATGTTGGCGGAAGAAAAATACTCTATTTACTTTCTCTAGCATTGATGTTTATCGTAAACGTGCTTTTGGCCTCATTAAGTCCCAATATTGTGGCCTTGTTTATTTTAAGGATAGCCCAGGCATTTGCATCAAGCTCAGTGATAGCACTAGGTGCTGGAACAGTTACTGATTTGATTGTTCCTTCTGCAAGAGGTAAGGCGATTGGCTATTTTATGATGGGTCCCAACATGGGACCAGTTATAGCGCCAATTGTTGCTGGTCTAATTTTGATCAATACTGACCGGTGGAGATGGCTTTTTGGATTTTGTGCAATAATGAGTGGGGTTGCTCTACTCTGTGTTTGGATATTTCTTCCCGAAACTTTGAGATGTATTGTCGGAAATGGGGACCCCAGTTGGAAAGGAGAGAGTCCGCTTGACATTGAAGCACAAGAACTTGTGGAATGTCAACCTGCCAAATGGCAGTTCTGTGCAGATATTGGAATTCAAAAACCTGTTTCCAATGAGACTACCTTCAAAGAGCTATATGTTCGCCCACCCAGGGCTGGTCTAAAAACTTATTGGTCTATGATAAAATTCCGTCCAATCTTCGTGACTGCTTCATGCAACGCTTTGCTCTTTGCCAACTATTACGCATTCAGTGTAACGTTTTCTCATTTCCTAGAAGTTTCTTATCATTATTCAATGTTAAAAATAGGTGCTGCCTATGTCTGTCCAGGTATAACAATGATATTGGGTTCTCAATCAGGCGGGCATCTGTCTGATTTTTTACGCAAGCGCTGGAAAAAGAAAAACCCAGAAAAGGATTATCCTCTGGAGCTGCGTTTACGCCTCAATATTGTCGGTATTGTAATTAACACAGCCGGGTGTATTGGTTATGGTTGGGCCATTTCTAGACATTTTCATGTGGCACTGGTTTTGTTTTTTTCTGCATTGCTTGCTTTCGGTCTCACTTGGGTGAACAACACTACTATGACGTACATGACGGAACTTATGGCGCATCGGGCATCTGCAGGCGTGGCCGTAAATAGCATGTTTAGGAATATTGCAGCGGCGATTAGTTCTGGTATCATATTTTTACTATGTGAGGCCATGGGTGTCGGATGGTGTTTTACTGGACTGGGTCTTTGCAATTTGATCTCAATCGCGGCTATTACATATCTAGTAGGAGCAGCAGGCAAATGGCAGAAAGCTACGCCAAGAATTTAATCCGGGCTGCGGATCAGAAATATTTAGCGTATAACGTATTATCAATTTTGCTGCATTTCTGTCTGAATTTAGTCCGGTAACTCTTCGACATTTTTTTTGGTTTAGGAGTACTTTGTTTTATTAGCTTAAAGGTTAAGAAATATACATAATTAGAAAGACACGAAGCATAAATAAGTGATCTTATTTATACTGCTCCAGAAGTTTTCTGCTTAAGCCTTCAAAGAGGAGGCTCTTCTCTTTCTGATCTCAGCCTTTTCAGCCTTCTTCTCAGCCAATCTCTTGGCCAACAATTGGGCGTAGTCGGCAGCAGCTTCTCTTTGAGCTTGAGCGTTCTTGACCTTCAAAGATCTTTGGAATCTCTTTCTTTGCAATCTTTGTGGAGTAACCAATCTTTGGATCTTTGGAGCCTTGGTGTAGGTCTTTTCACCCTTGGTGACCTCTCTTCTGACAACGAAGTCACGGACATCGTCCTCCTTGGATAGACCGAAGAACTTTCTGATGTTGTTGGCTCTCTTTGGACCTAGTCTCTTGGCGACGGTGTCGTTGGTGACACCCTCGAATTCTTGTTCACCCTTCTTGACGATGACAAGGGACAAGACAGCTAGATCTGGGCCAACAATGGCACCTCTGACGGACTTTCTCTTTCTTTCACCGACACGTCTTGGTCTGTAACAGGAAGTGCCTTTAGCTAGAAGCAACTTGATTCTGGTTGGCAACAAAACACCTTGCTTCATTGGGAGACCTTGCTTGTCGTTACCACCGGAGATCTTGAAGACGTAACCCTTGAATTCGTCACCAATGGCTTCACCTTCAATCTCTTGACCAATTCTCTTGTCGTAGAAGACACGGACACGGTGTTCGTCATCGACTTCGATACACTTTTGGGTACCGTTGACTGGGTAGGAAATGTTCAACTGTCATAAAAGTATTGAATAATGGAATACAATTTGTTAGTAAATGGAATAGGGTGTTCGGCTAACCGCAGGACTAGTTTCTAATGATAAGATTAGTACTGCAAAGAGTAGGAAAACCTGAAGTAGGCAGAAAGAGAAAGTATCAGTCACAATTCCTTCGATACTTTATCTTCATTTAAAGTTTCATAACTCCCGCTCAAATCCTCCAGCTGCAGTACTATCCCAATTTATATGTCATCAGCGACGCCGTATTGCTAATATGTGTCATTTCATACCTTCATGATGCCTCGGTTGTCTATTACTTGCTAGTTAATCGTTAACCAACCTAGTAGCTCCACTATTGTATATTAGCAATTTGATATTTTTCAGCTGAATGCTCGTCTAGAATTGTGGATGGCGTGCGGGCTCGGACGCCTCAACAGCGATCAGCCACTACGAACCCACCAAAAATGGGGCCACAATTAGTCCACTCCGCCTAGCCACAAAACAATTTAGGTGGAAGCCCCGCTAAACGCTAGGCAGAACCACTGTCTGGTTGTCTTCCAATTTTTCACTTTTTTGTTTTTTTCTTTAAGAAAAAGCACAAAATGTTAGAATGTACGGATGTTTAAAACTGGTCATGGGTGTAGTAAAAAGTCTGTCCCAAATTTATTTTAAACGCTACGGAATATTTCTTTCGTACCTAAACCCACAGTGCCTAGTGAGAGAGTATAGTATGCTGCCTATTGGAAAGGGGGGCCTTCTCAACTTTTGAATATCTATTATCTTGTCTGCAAAATGTCAAAGCAACATATGCACACCAAAACTAATTGCATGTTCGTTTTCTGGTGCAGGGCGTTACCGATCTTGAAGGGTTTTCTAATGAATTTAAAGATTATTTATTTTTATTGAGTATATAGTAGCTGGGGACGTTCAATATTCGGTTTATCTATTTACCGAGTCACTCTTGTTTGAAGCACACAAATGCGCCGTTGCAATTGGATGTAATCTCTTACTCTCTTACTTTATCTTCCACTTTTTTTTTTTACCTCGTGTACCCATCGTAGTCCTTTGATGGAGGGTCTGATGGGTTCCCATACGCGTCCACGAGTTGCGGCGGATAGTACTTTACTGCATTCCTATTTTGTGGTATGGGTGGGTATCCGTTAAAGTAGTTTGTGTATGTTATTCCTGCTGTTGTCATTTGGACGCCGTTGGTGTTGGCAGGGCTGTTATATTGTCCCATATAGGGATTCGGTGTTGGATACGCAGAGACCGGATTTCCGATGAAAGACCTTTGTGGCATAACGAAATATTCTCCATAATATGGTGATAGGGGCTGTATATTTTGAGGGGTCAATCTGGTATCTATGGTCAGAACACTCCGATTCGATGTTAAACTTTGTTGTGAGTATTGAGTATTCACATCGGCAGACTGAGATGTCACCGAGCTTTGCCTACCACTTAGCATTTGTTCAGGAGAGGGGAGGGAAGAAGGTTGTACTGCTCCCGTTCTATCGTTGTTTAGGTAACTAGATGTATGGTCGTGTTGATTTATCGAAAGTGTTGGTATAGCCGGTTGTGTCTTTTTAGAATCATTGTTTAATATCTGAGAAAGTAACACTTTCCCCGGGGAGCTTCCCGAGGTACTAGAAGTTTTGGTAATGGAATCACGCTTCGTAGAATTCATCGAAGTGTCGGCGTGGCCATTTACTGAATGTAGCGGCTCCGTGGGCACGTGTTTATTTACACCGAAAGTAGGAGTCTCTCCTATCTCGGGCTCAGTCACTGAATCCGATCGCCTAACAACGTTCGAATTTATTTCACTCTCGTTTGATTCATCATCGCTTTTCATACATGCCCTGATATCATCCAGTTCAGCATCGTTTATAGTGTTTTTGGTGACATGTTTAATGGTTGGATCGTAAAGATAGGTATCTATTAAATCCTTCATGTCTGTTGAGCAAAACTCATAAAGTCTGCCCGTTTCGCTGATGATGATCAAACCAACCCTTGCCCCGCAAAGGATGGAGAGCTCTTTTGATTTTTTCAAAAGACCAGATTTTCGCTTGAAGAAGGTCACGGTTCTACTTCTCTTCTCCGCTATGGTTTTTATTTGAATTTTCCGTCTACCCATTATTATATTGACTTTGTTGAAGAATTGAACGGATAAAGAATGTGGGGTATAAGCTATTGTGTGTATTTTTTATTTTAATTTAAACAAGAACTCGTAGTCACTATACTGCAGAAAGAAGAACTCGAGTTGAAATGAAAATAATTTCTGGTAAAAAGGTATAATCTACTGCAAAGAACGGGATCCTACACATATTTTGGGACCTGTCTCTTTAAATAGGAAGGTGAGGCGGGCGCCTACCTGCGATAAGATTCCAGGTGTCGGAATTATCTTTCGGTTTTTGTTTTTAGGGTGATAATAGGATGCTAATGATGAGGTAAACCAAGAAGAGCAGGCAAAAACATTCGTAGAGCGTTACCGGGTTTTATGCACCAAGATTTGGGAAACAATACGGCATGGCTCAAAACTAACTAGAAAAACCAATGAGGTAAGCTACCAGTGGCCACAATTAGGAGCACGGCGCAGCAGTTTTCACAACTGTATTATCGAGAATCGAAAATCATGCGAAGTAAAAAAAAAAATTACAATCTTTTGTTAAAGGAAATCACCTCTTCCTGGAGGGGTGAGTTCCCACACCCCCCGATATATACGGAACGTTACTGTTCCGCAGTTAAACGCGCTAACCTCGTCCATTTAGGTCCCGTAGTCCTCAACCCAGAAGTTACCGTAGAGGCAGTAAACCGAGTAGCGAAAAGGGAGTTTGTTAAATTTAGGCACACGTATAACCTTTGGGTCGTTGTGCAGTGGTTTGTTTGGCCCTTTTACTAATATGCCGCAGTAAGCTTGGTTTCCTTTCTCCAATTTTTATTGTCTTTTTCTTTGCTTAGGTTATTCCCGCAGAACACTGTTTTTTCATTAACCTTTCTGTATAGGAAAAAAAGTTCCAACGATTTTTGTCGGACGCATTACACAGGTTGGGAAGTTTACATAGAAGCACCCGGGGGAACTCCTGCTTGATTACAGCGCATTTATTATAGTTCCATTTATGTCTTTTCTGTTGTGGTTCTTTGAAGCGATAAAAAGGCCATTTGATAGGGTTAACACCCAGCAAATACCCATAAACGTCTAATATCCGAACAGGTAGTGTAGACGGATTGGTCTAAGGAAATTTACGTACTGCAAAAGGGGGCTCCTGTCTTTGCCTTGTGCTGCTCTTTTTTATTTCATCGAATAGATCCGAATTCTTAAAGCTCAGTAATACCCGCTCAGAATGCAGGCAAGACGGAGAAGGGCATGTAGAAGTTTTTTTGGGAGTGGGACGTCACCATTTTCAGTGCAAAATTTTGAATGATAGTGAACAAAACTGAGGCACTTCAAAAGAAGAACAAAACGAAAAGTAATTTTCTCCTGTGCCGCAGTCCCCCTGGCCTAGCGTTCCTACGCAGGCATCTCAATCTAGACTCCCACATACAAGGGGGGATTAAAAGAAATGAAAAGACAAGGCAAAAGGAAACAGAATATGACTCGTTATGTACACGGCAACAGATACGAGGCTTTAATTCAAAGCACCAATTGCCTTGAAATCTCAACTGAGACGGATACTTGACCTTGACTACTATCGACACAGGCAAGAATTTGCCTTTCTATCCAAATTCCCTGTGCAATTTTTAGAAAATTGCTGTCCATGTGCAAATATTATATGTTGTTCAACAAGCTACATGCACGATGATATAGCACCAGTGAAAAAGAGAAAGAGTAATAGGGGCCAAATACTACAGTACCATCCCAGTGAGTTCTCCACTTCTTCAATTGGACCAACGTCGTATGTCTTATCTTGCATCCTTCAATCCTCTTCATGGCCTTCATTTCTTCGTTCCTCGATTCTACACATACCGAGCAAGATTCAGAAGCTGACAAAACAAGAGTAAGAGCCAGGCTCAAAGATTATTGTACGTTGCCCATAATAAAGAAGGAACGGCATTATGAGATCCGAACCGACTCAGGAAACTGATAGTACAAAAAAATGTATATCTTTGTATAGTAGCAGCATAAAGAAGAGTTGTAGAGTTTTTGACCTTTTCGTACGAGGGACATAGAAGACGACGGACCCCCACAGGCCGACCCTCCAACTCTCTCTCCGCAAATACCGGCTGTGTAAATTCTCTACACTCCCCCACCAAAAAGAATTGAAAAGGGGAACTCAACTGCCGCGAATAACGGGCTTTGACAATCTATTGAAGTGAGTGTGAACTGTTTTATCGGGTTCGGAAAAAAACGGTCCATGCGAAAAAACAGAAAGAGACCCAGAACGAAAATGCGAAAAAACAGAAAGAGACCCAGAACGAAAATGCGAAAGAATACTAAAATATAATGACTACTGTATATAGACATACTAAGAAAACGGCGTACAACAAAGGCTAACAAGAGTATTTTCTCTACAACCTTTTCTGTAGAGTCCCGTTTAGGTAATAACCGCGTGCCTTTTTTTTGCTGCGCAGGTTTGAGTACACTATTGTTTTGGGTCTGTTTGTTTTTTTGTAATCATTGAAATGAATTTATTGGGATAAGTTTCCATATTTCTCGGGTCGTTGAAGTTCTGTGTGAACGAGAGATAAAGGGGTGTTAGCATGAGAAAGTGGATGGGCGCCAAGAACTGAATACACGATATTTTGTATTGCATTGCAGTGTGACAATTCACCGACACCTGATAATGCGGTACTTTCGTCCGTTATGTTGTCTCTACATTTCGTAATCGCATCCTGGTGTATTTCTTTATTTAGCATCTTACAAGGCAATTGTCCAAC
The DNA here is from genome assembly GCF_000348985.1 of Huiozyma naganishii CBS 8797. NCBI lineage: Eukaryota > Fungi > Ascomycota > Saccharomycetes > Saccharomycetales > Saccharomycetaceae > Huiozyma > Huiozyma naganishii. The sequence goes on from NC_035922.1 coordinate 457,875, forward strand.
TTCTTTTTTTACTTTTCATTCCTAAGCAACTCAAGCTGCCTACCTTGAATCCGTTGAGGCTTGGCAATATTGAAAGAGAAAAGATTGGCATCTCCTCCGCCTTTGTAACTTATTCTACTTTCTAGTGACGATCGACGCTGTAATGGCGCCGTCATTTCTCTTATCGTGGAACGGCACTGACAAATAGGTAGAACTGCATGCCGCACGGAATCATCGAATTCCGTAGTCACCTCTGTATCTCTCGCGATACCGAATAAGGTACTTTTTGCAGCACAACGGGGAAATTCAAAAATTATCAATGACCCCAAAGATAATAAAAAAAATGAGTTTAACACACACACAGTCCGGACCTGCAATTGAGGATCCGTGTTTTGCCATTTTAGTAAGACTCTTACATTGTTGTGGAGTGAAGTCGGTGTTATGGCGCTTTAATGTTGGTACCGGTCCAGCTGCATAGCATGTACTACTTGTTTCTTACCCAAGATAGCTTACACATTATCCGGTGGAATAATCTCAAGAGGGGGAGTAATACAAAGAGGAAAGTTTTAATAGTATATCGGAATTAGCGTCAATGCATATTTATTTATTGTAGATGCACTGCCGTTGGTAAACTTGTTAACTTCAATCAGTATTTGCCTACATTATCGAAACACAATGTAGGCTGCTGGAAGAGGCTCGACTGTTCCTATTTTCCTCTAAAAAGAAAAAAACAAGTGAAAAAGGCCCATCTCAACTCGTCTTGTCTTTACCCCATTGAAGAGTTCAGTTGTTCTTAGTTGTTAGTTTTACATTATAATAACTTGTCAGATGCAGATAAATTGCATCATCTGGCATGCGTATAGCTTAGTAAAGAAAAAAAGCATTCCAATTCAAGCATGCTGTTGTTTTTCACTTTTGTACTCACTTCCTTGGGATCATCTATACTCGTACAGCAACAACTGTACATCATCCAAACTGAGGTTCGAGACCTCTGTTTAAAATAGTTTTACGTTTTTGTTCAGTTTGCTTTTTATTTAATAAAGATCATATCATAGTCTTAGCTTTAATTGGGGGCCAAAACAATAATATCTCTCGTGTTTTATATTTTTGAACATGCTGTGAGGATAAATTGGGAACTCCCTTTGGGAATGAACTCATGAACCGTTACTCTATCCAATACAGTACTGTGAACTATTATAAACCCGACATGTGAGTATACTAACTCGAGACATGCGGATGGCCCGTTATCCGGAACGTATATAAGCCGCAAGGTATCTGCACCGACATCTCTCAAGACCGTCTCTAAATCCAGGACCCAGCGAACGAACAAGTCTGAGACAAGGACGCACAACGGATATAACTACATACTTTACGTATACGGCGTAAATACACAATATCAGAGTCCTTAAACAGTTTATTCAATCACAACCTGCTTTAGCTCTTACACATGCGTTCACCAGAAGAAACAATGAATTGTGTAAGATAATTTGTGGGAGTCCCCGAATATAGCTGACTGGCCGCCAATTATACTACGGTACTGAATACTGTGGACCCGGGTGAAAGAATTGCTCAATAAGTGCACCCTACAGATACTTCCGAAACATATATAACCAGGCCATGCAGGATTGCCTCAGGCCTTGAAGCTTCTCTGAAGATCAACCAACGAAAACGAAGTATTATCAAGAATAACTGGTTAACTAATAACCATAGCAAGGTACAACCAACGGGTAGACTAGAGTATATACTTAGATATTAGCTATATTGTATAAGAACCTAGTTTGACCCTAGTCCACATCAACAACCGAGTCTTACGCTAACAAATTGCATTTAGGTCTTGGCCCAATCTCAATTTCTAAAAGATCATTAATATTATTAATAGTTTGTTATATACAAGAGTTTCATTAAAAGCCAGATACATTTTAGGGGAACTATACCCAGAGTTCAAGAAACAGCCTGGGGCAAGCACTTTTCGTGGGAACATGCTCTACTGTGGTGGCAGTCTAAATATGTCACCACATGTCTTCATTTGACCAATAACTTGTTTCTTGTCAACACTTGCATCTTGTTTTGGCAAGGTGGAATCTGGCTTATTCTCAAATAGAACCCGATAAGTACAAATCGTTTGTTGTAGTGTCGCATAAAAACACCATATAATCAATCACGTTTTTGAGCTGCTTTTCCGTCTCTTTAGTGACGGTGTTCAGCTTAATCAGCTCCTGTTCCGTGTCAAATTTATACACCAATTGAAGATATTCAAGTGGTTGGCCTGGTGCCATGATTGGTTCCAGCGCAACCAGTCTTGGTGGACCGTTGAACTTTAAGATTTGCCATTCTAGAACCAAGTTTTTGGGCAGCATCTTCACACGAGTGGTGAGTGAGTCTTCCACCCAAAGGGACACTTGCCTCCGAACGGAATCGACATCCCTATTGACAAACGCTTTGTTCACCTGGATATAGCTCTCAATTGCCTTATTCTTCCAAAGAAGGAAGTTCGGTTTCACACCCGTTTGAAAACGAAATATACCAATCTTGAAAGTGTTTAATCCAAACGTGTATATTCGCCTAATCAAGGCCTTCAAAACGATCAATGGGTGGAAGAACAAATTTGGTAAGTTGTTGTATGAAGTGGGGATAAATATCTTGTTCCCAACACCCATATATTTGGGATTAAAGTCCTGTTGTTTTTTAGTCTTCTTCGTCTTCTCGGCTTGGTAAACAGCTCTGCCTGTAGAAAATAAACGAGCTTTATTAAACTCCCTCAACAATAAAGTACTCTGTACATTTAGAATTCGAGGGAGAGCCCTACTCTTGAGCATCACCGAGCGCATAATAAAATTCAAATTTCACCTACCCCTGCGCTCCGTGGCACTGGGCACTTCAACAAGCAGCTGTAAAGGAGCTATACATGGAGAGCAGTGTCTTAGTTATTTCTATCTCAGTCTTTTTTTTTTAACCATTTTTTAATTTTGATGCCCGTTTCCAAGTTCTTTTTTTGGTTACTACGTTCTTGATCTTTTCAGGGAGAGGAGCTGTCAAGTCTCTAAAACGAGTACACACCCGCATAACGGACCACTCACAGAGGGTAAACCGTATGCTGAAGTTATGAAGGCCTTTTTGATTGAGCTTCTGCTGAAGGATACGGAAAGACTGGACTGGAAAAAATGTCTTTCATCATACCTTAAGAAAATGTACGGGGCGCAGTCCTGGTCGCAGTTTTACGATGCCCAGCTTGCCTCAGACTTTGATGATTGGAGAATATCTTCAAACGGGGAGCTATCGCCAGAGTCCTTGCTAGCCGCAAACCTGACGTACTATTGCTATTTGGAACAGCTAAACTTGAGACTCGGGAACAAATACAAACAAATGAAACTCGATATTACCTGGTACGACGCAGACTACTCCATCACTCCAAAAGATCAGAAATATACTCAGCATACTATTGCCTTTGAGAAATCTTCAGTAATTTACAACATTGCAGTGATATGTAACCAACTGGCCAGAGAGAAGTTGACAGATGACTATAAACCGAGCATCGGTTACATGACAAAAGCCATGTGTTGTTTCAAATATCTGTCCGAAAACTTTTTAAACTCCCCATCAATTGACCTACAAGCTGAAAACACGGGCTTCTTATCCCTGTTATGTCATGCCCAGGCTCAAGAAATGTTCTTACTCAAACTGCTCAACGGTCCAAATGCAGAGAAACAGGCCTCACTAATAAGCAAACTAGCTGTGGCAACTCACCAACTCTACAACCAATGCAATGACTTTTTGAAGACACCCGAGGGCGGCATAACTCCATATGGTGAACCCAGATGGGGCACAACTATGACATGCAAAACTTACCTTTACAAGTCCATAGCCGCATTTTATTATGCCCTCTACCTTGAACAGCAAAACCAAATGGGCGAAGCCATTGCTTTCACCAAACTAGCACATTTGTCTTTGATTAATGCTCTTCCTTTCAAAGCATGGCTTAAAGAGTTCGTCGACTTTGAGGGGCTAAAGAATAGTATCAATATGAAAACAGAGCAGCTCAACAAAGATAATGACTACATTTACCATGAACTTATCCCTAATAGCGTGTCACTCGACGTTGTCAAGTCAATGGATGCTATTAAACCAATGACGTGGAATTCTATCATTGATGAGTCCATGAAGGACATTTCCCCTAAGTGCGAAGCTCTGTTCAAAGGTATTGTTCCCATGGAGGTCTACGAGAAAGAAAGCATTTATTCCGAGGAGAAGTCTAAAATGTTGAGGGCAGAAGTGGAAGCTACCGAGACTGCAGATTTGGAATACAGCTCATTCTTAGACTTTACGCAATTACCAAGCCTTATTCCGGACTTGGAAAAAAGGTACAAGAGTGGAGAGGTGTACAAAACTAATCCACAAGTGGAACTAATGAGGAACCAGTTGCTGACATGGATAAAAACGTACCAATCAAGTCCTTACATGAGCGTTGAAAAACAGATGACTCTGATAGTTAATAAAAGGAATGAAATCACTGAAGTTTATCTGAATTACCACCTGATCAGAAAGAAAACGACTGTTAAACTGAAGAGTTCTTTGATTGAAGCGTCAAGGTCTGATGAGAAACTATTTTCGTTAATGAAGCCGTATTCAAAAGAGCTGGGAATACTGGCAAATGACAACTTGCTATGGCAGACGTTCAACAAATTTGATGGCGATGGCTCTAATCAAGAAAGCCTGCTGGACGTTGATGACACGAAGACTGAAAAGATTTTAGATATTTTGAAGAAACTAAGACAACTGTCTGAAGACCTAAGGGTACTAAAGGAGGAAAGAAAAGATATATTAGAAGAATTGAAAACGAAAGTTAACGAAGACGACATCACAACCCTTCTCATTACTGAATTGGGGAAATCCGATAAAGAACTTCATGAACTATTCTCCTCTGAGCTGGAAAAATTCAGCCCCTTGAGCACTCGCCTAGAGGCGACTATCTTCAAACAGGTGTCCTTCATCAATGAGGTCAAAGTTAATTTGGATCAGGTGTTTGCGCTTTCAAGGTACACAGAAATGAACTCTGAAGAAATGAAGAGGGAAGCACAAAGAAAAGAATTTTTTGGCAGGATTGAGAAAGCTATGATGAATTTTACTATCTTCGCGTCCGATATAGGCAAGGGTATCCAATTTTATGATTCTCTGTTTAAGATGTCTAGGGATCTGCTAAATTCCAGTAGAAGGCAAAGCGCTGCAAGCAATTCAAATTCGGATTTAGGATTTTCACCTCGGCCTGCTCTCCCACCCCAACCACCCAGACAAAATATCTCAAATGGTCCAGGGATTCCTGGTGGTGCAATGAACACGATGAATACCGGTATGGAGAATCTGTCGTTGGATAACAGAAACAACACAAGGCCTTGGATCCCGACCCATCCGTCCAACGCCCCTCCGCCAGCCTACCAAGCGGAAACTTCAACTTATCAACCACTTCGAATGCCACCACATTTTTCAAGAGCTCCAATCCCACAACCTCCAATCCCACAACCACCAATCCCACAACCACCAACCTCTCAATTTTCGGGAGGAAGTGCACCATATGGCCAATCATACGATCGACCAGCTCCCCTCTTACCGCCTAAACAGCCAAGTAATAACGGGATAACCAGAGATCAGCAGTTTGAAAATGAAGAACGTGAAATAAGAAGGAACCCGACAGCAATATACGATAAATCTTCAGTTTTTGATGAAAATCTTTACTACAAGTATAGTGACTAGCAAATATGTAAGTAATACAGTGGGTATAAAATTGAATATCATCTTTAATTTGCTCTTTTTTTCCTATCGTTAAAGGGTTTTTTTCGAAGCCCATCCTTAGGGGGAACATACCAAACGTTCTCTGATGCAAAGTCTGCCTGAGAAATTCGAACAAAACTGATTATACCATTGTCTATCACTGCAAGAAGGAAAGATGAATATCCGTTTCTCAGTCGCTGTAGTTGCTGTATATGCGGCGGTAGCTGTCTTTTCTTTGATTTCTTTGCTGAGGGATTTTTCGCTGGTGTTTTGGGATCCTTCTTATCCTTAGACTTCCTTTCCGAGGCAATGACGTCCGATCTCGGCTTACCCACAATGTAACTGTGATCATCCCACGAGAATTCATCGTCGGCCACTTCAGATAAAAATTGGAATTTATAATCCAGATGCCTAAATATATTCTGCAGCTCGTCAAATGTTGGAAAATGTGCCCCCCTCTGGTTTTTGTTGTACACGACTACTTGATAATCCGGGAGTGGCGGATGCTTTTTCTTAAAGTTTGTCTGCGGTTTCCACACATTGAATGTCAAAGTCAATTGTCCCTCAGCGTAGTCCTGCTGCGAGCCATAGAAACCTTTCAAATCCTCGATTGTTTTCGGGACGGATATGCTTGGGACTAACAGCTTGAGCTTCTCATAAATTTGAGGAGTCCTCGTATACTTGCAAAAACAGTAGTGCCACTGTTTATAGAAGATATTGTTGAATAGCGAGTTTTTGCGCAAGAAAAACATTGACGTGATCGCCCTGTAAATGGATGTTACACCCGTCCTTGGGGCACTAGGGCAGTTTGGATAGAACGAAGTGTCGCTTGGCGATACTGGATTGACAATGAACCCTAGACGACGTAAATGCGCATATACTGCAAAGTTATCAAGTTCATGCTGGGTTTTGAAAAGGATATAGAGGTCCTCGATACTCAACGGTAGAAGAGAGTCATTGTTCTCTCCCGCAACGGATTGTCCACCCCAGTAGGGAGTTACAGTACCTCTTTCAGACAAGTAAACAAACTCGTAGAAACTTAACCAGACTTGTCCATCTGAAAAATCCACTTTCCCCATTGTTTGCAGGAAATTACCCCTAGCATGCGGTACCACAGCCCCATGTCTATCAGCAACGTAAAGTGCCTTAACCTGTGCTTTAACTGTGGACCCTCTGACAGAATTCGCCAAAGTATCAAACAGCTCCTTCCTTGCCTTGTATAGTAGCAGTTCCTGAACATCCGTTCCATCCGGTTCGTAGTCCTTCTCGCCTCTCTTCGGTATTGTCAGTGCACCATTGGACTTCGCGATTTTAGCAATCTGAGACCAGTCCTGGACTAGTTCGTCTTCCTCTACATCCGAGTCGGCAATCGTGCCATCCTGAGAAAAAACCTCGTTCTCCAATTGCTCCGTCATCTCTTCGCCAAAGGTCTCACCCGGTCTACATCTCCAGCAAAGGCCATCGCAACTCGCCTTCTGGGCATCTGCAAGATACTTTACATCAAGTCTTCGAGATATAAAAAAAAGCAAGTTAGATTTCAGATACGATCTGCAAGTGTATCAATCGATAGAGCGAGCCGTCTCCTTCATTACGTACTTCTCGCCATATTTCACAAAGGAGACTGCGCTCCTGCTTCTGCATGTGGCCTACACAGGGGACATGCGCAATATATTCACAACAAGACTCTCTCTTGCAACACTTGTGACATAAGTTGATGCGGGAAAATGGGTGAGATATAATCACAATATTTTTGAGTTCTCTTTTTTTTTTTCTTCATTCTGTCTTCTCTCGTTGTTGCAGGACGAAGGAATTTTTATGACAGACAGATCATATCTTCGAGTTTGACGTATATCCGAGCACTCAGACGTTGGTTAATTGCGAGAGAGGCCAATCTCGAAACAAGGTAAAAGATTGATTTTAAAATTGGCTCACACCATCCCTTCCTTTGTTCAAATATGCGTCCTACATCCAAAGTAGCTGCTCTTTCCGTATTTGTGTTGGGCATAACCACGGTTGCTGCTGTTTCATCCACAATCTCAACGGGTACCGTGGCAACAGCTCGTTCCATTCCACCTCCAGTCGAACAGGCTAATGTAGGTACAAGCGACGCTGGTGATATTTCCCACAGCCCTCAGAAGGCCTTTATAATGGCTCTCTCCATGATCGGGCTGTCTGAAATCGGTGACAAAACGTTTTTGATTGCTGCTCTGATGGCAATGCGTCACTCCAGACTCTTTGTCTTCTCAGCGGCGGCGTCTTCTTTGACTGTTATGACAATCCTTTCTGGTGTTATTGGACACTCATTTGTCGCCTTCATTCCAGAGAGATACACTGCATTTTTGGCAGGTCTACTGTTCCTGGTATTCGGTTACAAATTAACGATGGAAGGGTTGGCAATGCCTAAGGACTCAGGGGTCGAGGAGGAGATGGCGGAAGTCGAAGAAGAAATTGTAGAAATTGACATGGGCAGCCGTAAGAACGATGTCGAATCCGGTTTGCATGATGGCTCGCACGTGTCCACTTTCAGCACCGTATATGACCTAGCCTCGCTAGTTTTCTCTCCAGCATGGGTTCAGATTTTCATAATGGTCTTTCTAGGTGAAATGGGTGACCGTTCCCAAATCAGCATTATAGCAATGGCTTCCGACAGTGCGTACTGGTTCACCATTTTTGGTGGTGTAGTAGGTCACGCGTTTTGCACCGCCCTTGCTGTTATTGGGGGTAAATATTTGGCAACGAAGATCAGTATGAGAACTATGACTCTTGTTGGGGCATTATTCTTTTACATCTTCGCTGCCTCATACATCATATCTGCGTTTGTTTGAAAAAAAAGAGAAAAGAGGTTGAGGATAATAACCTCCTTTTCTTTTCCCTCTAACACATAACGATCGGCAGAGTTAAATCAATTCCTTATTCCATTTTCCATTATTTATTATAAATATTACAATCTTATACACATACAGCTTCAGTAACTCTCATTTTGAGATATATTTATCTATCTTTTTTACAAACGGTTGATTTCCGGACATTACTCTTTCTTAACTTTTAGATGCCTGTTCTTGCAATATTCGCTTCCGTAATATCCTTTTGATTGCGCTTTTTGTTCTTTTATCCAATTCGTCGAAATTCTTCTTCAGGTCTATTTCGAAATCCCTTGTTTCATCATGGACGGTATCTATACTGTGTTCAGAAGAACCTCCTGATTGCCGTTCTGACTCAAGGTCCAACTGCTCTTCACTTTCAGATTCTTCACCTGAATCACTTGAGTTTTTCTTGAGATTAGACTTTTCATCACTGTGAGATAATTTAGGTTGTTTCACAGACGGTTCATCATACACTTTTGGACTACTTGGATCTACAGGTTCGGTAGATAAACTCTTCCCCTGGGTATCTGCCTTCAGCGCTTCTAATTTCTTTTCTTTCATTGGCTAAGTGGAGTAATGTTGACATTATATGCTGATCCACTTACGTATCACATGCACAATCTAGCGAAGTCTCCCTTGCGCCGACACTCCACAATAAGAGATGCCTTGACACTCGGGTTCAGTATGCATCAAAATCTTCAAAATAGGAAAAATACTGTTTTCTGACGGTTTTAAGCACCCAAACATTCTGTAAAGCATTCTTATCTTTACATTTTGTTTTTTCACAAAATCAAAGAGCTTTCCTTTTGGGGATATTTAATTTTTGAGACGCAAACCAGTTTTCCAAGTCCAGACCTTAACTGAAAAATTCAGAAAGCATACTGAAGTAGCGATATTGGTGAAGTTGTAGTGAAATTTCAGTTAACTTTTGCTTAAAGAGACCGACAACACCAAGTTTAAACAGTAGCAATGCCAAGTACGTATTTTTAATATTATTTGCAATCATGCAAATGTGTGAGGTTCGGGCCTATCGTGGTGTTGCTTTTGAAAAATATATGGCAATATCAGAATAGAAGAAAGATTGAATGACGCAATTCAATCTCATAATGGTATAAAGGTTACACTGAATTCCCGACACTTCAGTTTAACCAGCAATTTTTCACTGGAGAGTGGAAGGAAACCCCTGCAATCATATCCCCTTCTTTTCTGATGTCGCATTATTTTTTTGACAAGTCAACAGTCCTGGCGATATGGGCGAATCCAACACGTTACGATTCATAAGGATGATTTTTAACTAACAGAATTTTTTAATCAATTTTCCATATTGATTTTTTTGTGTTTGAATAATTAGGAGCCCCAAGAACTTACTCTAAGACTTACTCTACTCCAAAGAGACCTTACGAATCTTCTCGTTTGGACGCTGAATTGAAGTTGGCTGGTGAATTCGGTCTAAAGAACAAGAGAGAGATTTACAGAATCTCCTTCCAATTGTCCAAGATCAGAAGAGCCGCCAGAGACTTGTTGACCAGAGACGAAAAGGACCCAAAGAGACTTTTCGAAGGTAATGCCTTGATCAGAAGATTGGTGAGAATCGGTGTTTTGTCCGAAGACAAAAAGAAGCTGGATTACGTTTTGGCTTTGAAGGTTGAAGATTTCTTGGAAAGAAGACTGCAAACCCAAGTTTACAAGCTAGGTTTGGCCAAGTCTGTTCACCACGCCAGAGTCTTAATCTCTCAAAGACACATTGCTGTTGGTAAGCAAATCGTCAACATCCCATCTTTCATGGTCAGATTGGACTCTGAAAAGCACATTGACTTCGCTGCCACTTCTCCATTCGGTGGTGCCAGACCAGGTAGAGTTGCCAGAAAGAACGCTGGTAAAAACTCTGGTGACGCTGAAGAAGCTGCTGAAGAAGAAGAGTAAACTGATTAGTTCATCAACAAATCTGTATAATACAGCTTATATATAGCCTAACATTTTGTATTGAATTAATAGAGACTCGCCTGTTTCAATTAAAGAGTTTGGATGCTATCGTGACGAACCTTTGCGTGTGTTACACATCGAGATTCATGATTGCTCCATTTTTGTGGACTGTTAAACATCCGTACATTTACAGAATAGATTTGAAAAAAATGAAAATTATAGAATAAATGTTCCCAAATGGGAAATAACAAGCAAGTCGTGAAATAATGTGCTGAAACTTTTTTGGTTGGACTCTCTAGGCTCAGCTTCCGCCTAAGGCAAGATTCCTGTAATGAGAATAGTGGGGGAGCAACCCGCTCCTAGACCGAGAATTTCCTGGCTAACGCAATTTGTGAAAAAAAAGTATTGATATTATTGAAATTACAGTGATAGAAGCGAAGGTACTAACTAACACTTAAGAATAACAACGAAGACAAAATCAATAAGCAAAAATGGGTAAATCGTATGTATTAGATGGTACAGAAATGAGCAATAGTCTGTTAATTTAGTGAAATGTCCTTTTAAAGCTGGTTATTTTGGTTGAGAAGTGGTTTTTTATGTGGAATCTACAAATAAACTATAGGTGATATACGGATGATATCAAAACAGAATATAGAAAGAGCGTCGGCCTAAAAAGATATACTGAAAATCATATGATTGTCCATTTTGTTTTCTGAAGAAGAAGTCAGGTAATTTTGCTGCAAAAAATCAATGCTTCTAAATCAATTACCGACATTTCATTAATATACCGAGACAGTTAAACTCCGTTAGAGGGAAGGAACGAATAGTAATACTAACATCTCATTATCAAACTTTACGCTCCGCATTTGATATTATTTTTACACAGTCATGGTTACAGATCTCGTACTCGTTACATGTTCCAACGTGACTTCAGGAAGCACGGGGCTGTCGCCTTGTCTACCTACCTGAAGGTCTACAAAGTTGGTGACATTGTTGACATCAAGGCCAACGGTTCCATCCAGAAGGGTATGCCACACAAGTTCTACCAAGGTAAGACCGGTGTCGTCTACAACGTCACCAAGTCCTCTGTCGGTGTCATCATCAACAAGATGGTTGGTAACAGATACCTTGAAAAGAGATTGAACTTGAGAGTCGAGCACATCAAGCACTCCAAGTGTAGAGCTGAGTTCTTGGAAAGAGTCAAGGCCAACGCTGCCAAGAGAGTTGAGGCCAAGGCCCAAGGTGTTGCCGTCCAATTGAAGAGACAGCCAGCCCAGCCAAGAGAAGCCCGTGTTGTTTCCACCGAAGGTAACATCCCACAAACTTTGGCTCCAGTTCCATACGAAACTTTCATTTAAGCGCTTAATTTACTACCGGAATTCAAGTTCATTGTTTTTGGCCAGTTTTCTAACCCGCTTTTTGTCTTGGTTTTAAATAAATATATACTTAACATCAAATAAAATCATCGTAAAAGAATTATCGTCATTTTGTTGTCAGGAATTGGCGATGGACGGTCTCCTGCACTCATGTCCTTGCCTCATTTCATATGTAGCTATTAAATAGAGTTTTAGCTAATTTTTTTTTTAAAATTTGTGTCAGATGCGTATTGAAATTTATTAACATTAGTCCCAATATACGGTACGCTTGACTAGATCACATATGCGTTGAGACATCACCGTTGAGACAATTGGTCGAACAGAACGATACTGGTAATTGCATTTGTAAAACTCCCAGAACTGAAAGCGATACTTTGTCTTCGACATCCTCTTTTCTAAGCTCTCATACAACCATTAGGGCAAATGACGAAGAAACCATTTGAAGAGTTCGAGGACCTGGAGGACCGTGCTATGGAGTCGCTGCCATATTTGGCAAGTGATGAGAAGGGCGCAAACTTTAGGGACCCAGTAACATTGGGTGCAAACTCCGATGCCCCGGAAGTACACGGAACTGTCAAACCATGGGTTCATTTTGTTGCTGGTGGTATTGGTGGTATGGCAGGTGCCGTCGTCACATGCCCATTCGATCTTGTCAAAACGCGGTTGCAAAGTGATATATACCAATCGATATACCAGTCGAAAGCTGTGCCTGCGGGCAATCAGCAGATGAGTATTGTGAGACAGTCTATGATCCACTTCAAAGAGACGGTTGGAATATTAACGAACGTTTATAAACTGGAAGGATTTAGGAGTCTTTTCAAAGGGCTGGGTCCGAATCTGGTGGGTGTCATACCGGCCAGAAGTATTAATTTCTTTACCTATGGAACTACAAAGGAATTGTATTCAAGGTCTTTTAATAATGGCCACGAGGCACCATGGATTCACCTACTAGCGGCAGCCACTGCTGGTATTACGACATCAACAGCGACGAATCCCATCTGGCTGATCAAAACAAGAGTACAACTAGATAAAGCTGGTACAACAAGGCAGTATAAAAACTCATGGGATTGCTTAAAGAGTGTCATCAAGACTGAGGGTATTTATGGGCTATACAGAGGGTTGAGTGCCTCGTACTTAGGGTCGGTGGAGAGTATATTACAGTGGTTGTTGTATGAGCAAATGAGACATTTGATCAAGCAACGGTCCATAGAGAAGTTTGGACACGCCAACGACGGCTTGAAATCTACTTCCGACAAAGTCAAGGAATGGTGCCAGCGGTCCGGAAGTGCAGGTCTCGCCAAATTTTGCGCCAGCATAATCACATACCCCCACGAAGTAGTGAGAACGAGGTTGCGGCAAATGCCAATGGAGAATGGGAAACTAAAATATACTGGTTTAGTTCAAAGTTTCAAAGTCATTCTCAAAGAGGAAGGTTTTGCATCAATGTACAGTGGGCTGACGCCTCACCTAATGAGAACTGTTCCAAATAGCATAATTATGTTTGGAACCTGGGAGCTGGTAATCAAACTGCTTTCATAAATGAATGGGCAACTCCCCTTTATTTGGAAGGCTGCCTTAAAAAGAACAAACCACGACATGTTTCATTATGATTTAATTTAATAACATATAGAATAATAGACGCTCTTGTAGATATGTATACACTGTATTCTCACGAAACCAACGGTGCAGATCAATATCCTTTATTGATTTACATCGTCGGACGAAGTGGTCGGTATTTGACCGCAGTACATGTATTTGAGTATATCATCGGCCTCAAATGGCCTACTTGGTTTATAGTTATTGATACTACTTTCCTGACTGTCTATTATCATATTATCATCGTTATTTTCTTTGAAGTTCTGTTTCTCGAACTGTTCTGCAAAAATCCCCAGGGCCCACTTCGTTATGTTAATGTCGTTTTGCAAAATCTTGCGAGTCTCTTCTGAAGATAAAGTATTAGATGGAATATCAAATGTTTCCTTGGACACTTTGATCCACTCCTCTACATCAGGGGGAAATTTCTTTCTGAGCAGAGTGGTGAGGAGATTTTCGTGTGATGTTGTGGGAAAGTTCGGTAATGGATATATCACCGTCGAATCGAGGGTTTCGTAATAATGCTCTAGCGTCGACGTGACGGACATCAGCTGAGAAAGTGTCACGTTCAGTTGTGCCTGAAGCGAGTACCACTGGGGCAGTTCTGATTTACTGAGATCATCCCTTACGCGGCGCAATGAATGAGTTAATTGTGCCACTCGCATTCTTACTGCATCCAGTGCCTGAGTTGGAACTCCACTAAAATCAGGTTCAATTCCGTCTGGAGGTGCCAAATCATTGGCCTTTGGGTGCGATTGGACAGGTTCCTGTGACATCCAGGTTAAATCAGGTATTTATCTCAAAAGAACAAGAAAGATACTGGATTCATCGTGTGCATGTAACTGTCTGAAGGTACCGTGCTACTTTTATTTTTTTACATTAAAAGTGAAGTTTTTAGAAGGCGGCGTCTGACCTGATATTTCAAGACAAGAAAATGAGGTACCAGTTAGCCATTCTGACCACAAATGTCATCAAGTTGTATGTAATAGCACAGGATATATGGAGGAAATAGTTTTTACCCCCTTGATCTGGAAGTGAAACCTATACTGTAGGAGAACCCTTTTTTACTAACAAGATTTTTCCTGTAAATTAAGATAAAGTCGAGAAGCCATCGAAGTCTAAAACCAGGAACGAAAGTTCCAACAAACGGGTTACCAAAGAAGGTACACCAGAAAAAACCGCCATTGACGATGATAGTAAGGAATTGAGTAGCAAGAGTATATTTTTTGACCCTGATTGGAATCCTGAAGGCCGTGCTCCACTCGGGCACAAGAATATATCATATAATTTTGCAACCTTTAATCGCAGACTTGAACTAGAACCGAAGCTGTCCGGTTTACACAATGTCAAATTACCTGATGTACTAAGGTGAGATAGATTGGGCTTTTCCAGATGATATGGGGTATTTATCTATCTACTTAAAGTAATGCATTTTTTCACTTTTAAAGACGGCTACCAGCGCCACATGTGTACGCGTTATGGTGACGTACAACGCTGGACCAAGTTGGCTGCAGGTTTCCAGACGTGCACTGAGTTGTCGTTGGATACACTGCACATGAGCCAGGGGTCATGGAGGTCCCATGCTATGTCGTTGACTCCCAACATGTGCCCGGAGTGCACAAATATAGTCTTATCTTCTATCTCCAGGGATGTATCCCATATCTTTATAAGCCCATCACTTTGTCCTGCTGTAGCAAGTACACTGTGATCATGTGGATTCCATTCCAATGTGGAGACGGACCCACCATGATCGAAATGTACAATCGGTTCCGCAGACAGTTTCCTAACATCCCAGAGGTTCGTCCTCCCCGTAGAGTCTGTGGACGCTAGTAGCAAATTATTCTCCCAGTTGAATTTGCAAGCATTTATGCCCTCACTTTTGAACTGGTTTCGTATCTTAGCCACAGCGTTCTGTGCCCTTGTGTCGAACAGTGCCAAACTGTCGGATCTCTCTCCGCACGCTGCTAAAATGCTATCATGTTGCGACATCCAGCTGACATCATTGACGCCTCTGCTGTCGAAATTGGAGCATTCCCACTCGGTCTCGCTGATCGTGGTATTGTCGACATTGAATCTCTGTAGGTCCCACACTTTGACGGCACCGTGGGAGTACGCAACAGCAAGCGTCCCCTCCCTGTGGTGGTTCCAAGCGAGCGAAACTGCCTCGTTATCCACTGGCGTACGCCTAGCTTCGTCCGTCTCCTCATTGTAGAATCGCGCCTCATAGGGGCCGTAGTCCTGTTCAGCGTCAGATGCTGCGTGTTTTTGAATTCGCCTCGTGCCGTGCTTGGTCCTGTTGAACACGTAGACTGCACCGTTGGAGGATGCCGCAGCGATGACGTCCGGGTTCTGGGGCATGTATCGCGCCCTGTTGCAGTCGCCCCTCGGGAAAGTGATGGACACGTTTGTGGCTAGGTTTTTCGGTGGGAACTTGGTGGTGCGGTCTGGCTTAAATTCCATCTCGTCCATGTCGAAGTTGTTCAACGATGCCCAATCGAGGTGTGCGAGCGTGGATATGCTGGCCACGTAAACGTTTTCGTCCTCTGGCAACTGGCAGGAAGTGTACGAGGAGAGCAGGATCCGGTGCGTGTCAGTGTTTGCATCGACGTCAGGGAAGAACTGGCATGTCAGTGATGGCCATTTCGCCGTGTTTGTGTTGAGGTAGTCGTACAGTAGCTTGGTGTTTTTCTTCCAGTACGCGTACCGCGTCTGTAGGTCTTCTGAGATAGTAGAGATTCCGGGTTCATCAGCAGTCATGACCAGTCTTTGCACAAAGAGGTATGGGGGGGGGTAAGCGACGGTACCTTGTGTCTAGTGTATTTGTCTCGGTGTATATTCTCAGACAAACGCGTACACGCGCTTATGTATAGCTCACGTCGATGCAAAAAAAACTAACGTTGAAAAATATCATGACGCAAAAAGAGCTTTAAACATTGGCAAAGTCGAGAGCCGACTACTTCAACATTTTTTTTTTGTATTTGAGGGGACCAAGTCTTTATCGGTACCGTAAGTAGTATCCGGAAGGTGCACGCGTAATAATACATACACATACACAAACGTATATAGAAATGGGAGGGGCTTCAAGCGAACCTCTTCCCACGTTTATAACAAAAAAGACTTATTCGTAAGAGATCATCGTCGGAAAGAAAGACAAGCATAAAACGACAACAAAAAGGGTTTGTCGAGAGAGCTTGTGTGCATATCCGGTTAGAGAAGGGGGAGCGGGGGGGAAGGGTTATCCAACTTACATCCATTGCTTGAACTGGTTGATCAAACCGTTGGTGGATTCGTCGTGGGTAGCGACGGCGGACTTGTCGTCCAATTCCTTACCGATGACCTTGGCTAGGACCTTACCTAGTTCGACACCCCATTGGTCGAAGGAGTTGATGTTCCAGACGGCACCTTCGGTGAAGGTGACGTGCTCGTAGTAGGCGATCAAGGAACCTAGGGTTGCTGGGGTGATCTTTTGGGCCAAGATGGAGGTGGTTGGTCTGTTCCCGGAGAAGATCTTGTGTGGGACCAAGCCGCCAGTGGCACCTTCGGCCTTGACCTGGTTCTCGTCCTTACCGACCATCAGGGCTTCCGCCTGGGCGAAGAAGTTTGAGGCCAACATCTTTTGGTGGAGGTTGTCAGCTAGAGGGTTGTGGGATTGGGCGGCCAAGATGAAGTCGGCTGGGATCAGCTTGGTACCTTGGTGGACCAATTGGAAGAAGGAGTGCTGGGCGTTGGTGGCTGGCTCACCGAACAGGATGGACCCAGTGGAGTAGTTGGCAAAGACGTTGCCTCTGGTGACGGACTTACCGTTGGACTCCATGGACAGCTGTTGCAAGTAGGCTGGGAATCTGTGCAAGTACTGGTCGAATGGGGCGACCAAGTGGGTCTGGGCACCGAAGAAGTTGTTGTACCAGACGGACAACAGACCACCTAGCAATGGGATGTTCTCCTCCAATGGGGTCTCGCAGAAGTGCTTGTCGACAGCCTCGGCACCCTTCAAGAAGTTCTCGAAGTTCTCGAAACCGACGTAGAGGGCGACGGACAACCCGATGGCGGACCAGACGGAGTAACGGCCACCGACCCAGTTCTCGAAACCGAACATGTTCTTGGTGTCGATCCCGAAGGCGGCGACGGCCTCCTCGTTGGTGGACAACGCGGCGAAATGCTTGGCGATGTGCTTTTCATCCTTGACGGTGTTCAGGAACCAGGTCTTGGCAGAGTTGGCGTTCGTGATGGTTTCCGCGGTGGTGAAAGTCTTGGAAGCGACCAAGAAAAGGGTGGTTTCTGGGTTGACGACCTTCAAGACCTCTGCCAAGTGGGTACCGTCGATGTTGGAGACGAAGTGGACGTCCAGGACACCGGCGTAGTGCTTCAATGCCTCGGTGACCATGACTGGGCCCAGGTCGGAACCACCGATACCGATGTTGACGACGTCGGTGATCTTCTTCCCCGTGTAACCGGTCCAGGCACCGGAACGCACTTGCTCGGAGAACTCCTTCATGTGGGCCAGGACGGAGTCGACCTCTGGGGCGACGTTGGTACCGTCGACCTTCATGACCTTGTCAGCTCTGTTTCTCAAGGCGACGTGGTACACGGCACGGTCTTCTGTGGTGTTGATGTGTTCACCAGCGAACATGGCGTCTCTTAGACTGGTGACGTTGGCCTCTTTGGCCAACTCGATCAAAGCAGCCAACACTTCGTCGTTGACCAAGTTCTTGGAGAAGTCGAACAGGATCTTGGACCCGTCGAAGTTGGTGAAGGTCTTGCTCAACTTGTTGAAACGTTGAGAGTCCTGTTCGAACTCCTTCTTGACGGACAAGGTCTTACCTTGAGCATCGTAAAGTTTTTGCAACTTAGACCAAGCTGGCAATTCGGTGGCTAGACTGAAAGAGGACATCGTGCAGAGTGTTGCGGGTGTTGATGGGTGTGGCTGTACCCTCGTAAAAAGAAGGAGAGTAAAGACCTCAATTGAACAGGAATTGGCAGAATGAAATCGGGAAAGCTGAGGTAAGAGATGCAACAGAATCTTTTTTATAAGAAAGCGTGCGAGTCCAATTGAGCGAAATGGACACGTAACAAAGGGGCACAGGGGGACTCGTTGGGAGAAGGGACCGTGAAGCTCTCTGCCCAGCGTCGCGAGAGACGGCCCACGCCCAGAGCGCAGCCTTTGACAGGGTAAAACGGAACAGGGCAGAGGTCACCTCAGCGGTATAAACAGCGGGCCCCCTTTTCCTCTCCGGCGCTTGCGTGAAAAGGGGCGGCGGCAGTGTGTCTCTGTCTCGCAGGTTATAACACCGCCCGGCCGCCCTCAGAGCCCACACAGAGCGCAGCGCAGAACAGACAACACAAGCGGACACCGCGCCGTACAGAGTGAGAAACGCGGGGGACCCAAAAAAACCGCGGCTTCCTCTAACAGCAACAGCCACGTGAGCCCCCCCGGCGGCGTTAAAAAAAAGCACGGCTCCAAAAAACACCCAAACACCAGGGCTTCCTCTATCCGGCGCAGCGGCGGGTGACGTCATCACAGGTGTGGGGCACTCTGCACTCCCCTAATCGTGGCCTCTATTCTGTCGATGTACCGGTTCTCGGAGGCCCGCAGAGTCGGGATGCTCTCCAGCGTGTCCGCGTAGTTCTTGACGTACGTGGCCCCACCGTGGTCGCCATGGCTATCGCTATGACTAACAAAGTCGGAGGGGTGTCCTCTTTCTTGTGGTCCCCGAGGTGGTGGTGGTGGGGCCGTTTCGGCAGTGCGGTACTCCGCGAGATGTTCCGTACGCTCCCGCATTATACTCAGTAGTTGTACATGGTCGCGCCGTGTCTCCAGCAACCGGTCCTCGAAATCGGACTGGAAATGCGTCTCGCTCTTGGTCTGCTGTGCAAGCCGCCGGACATCGTCTAAAGTATCTATCCCGGTCCAGGGACTCGCATCCTCATTCCTGTTCGATCCGTGGCGGCCGCCACTGTGCGGGACTCTCTGGCCTGTGGTGGTGGTGTCCGTCGTGTGCATCGATGCAAAGGACCCGTCCAATTTATCGATCTCATCCCCCAGTCGGCTAGCAGATCTGGGTAAAGTTACAGCAGTGACCTCAGTGTTGGGTCTCAGCGGCACATCACTGGCATCCCCCAGTTGTACTCTACTGACCCCACCAAACTCGGACGATGAACTGCCCGTTTCTCGCTTTCTACCTTTGGACTTGCCCCGCTTTCGAGACGGTAGTTTCGCCAAAGAACCAGAACTCACCGCATTTTCAAGACCCGCGCGCCGATTCTTCCGGGATCGCTTGGTGTTGTTGATGTCACCGGTCTCGGGAGTGTCCATCATCCCCTGCATAGCTTCCATCGTTGGTTTGCTCCATCGTAGAGAGAAGCTAGCTATACACGTCCCATCTGTAATATACTTTTTTTATTTTCCTGGGTAAATAAACATGTGCGGCTGCTATGTTCACTAACGGATTACTATCAATTACACATACACACTGCATATACATATATATACATCTTCTCTATACTTCTCTGAAGGGCCCCCCCGAAAGCGCCAGATTGTTTCTCGTGAACTTGACTTTGAAAACGGGCGTCTGCTTGGTGTAGAACGACGAGAGCAAGTCCGTCGTCGGGATGATCGTGCGCCGTCTCCCGAAATCCTTCACATCCTGATTGATCGATGCAGTGACGTCCCCAATGTGGCCGATGAACGGCTGCTCAGGTTCCAACCCGGGCTCGTTAGTCGCCTTCTTCAGATCCCATACACGGACAGAGTGGTCCGCACCACCACTCAGCAGCACGTTCCCCTCTTTGTTCAACGTCAGCGAGTGGACAGCGTTTTTCCCATGACCACGCATCTGCTTGATACGCTTCCCAGTACCAATATCCCATAGATTGATCAGCCCGTCGTCGCTCCCAGTGCATAACCATCTCCCATCCGGTGTCACCACAGTGGAAAGGATCGGCGCCGTGTGGACCCAAAAATACCGCACAGAATCACCAGTACTGATATCCCACATTCGGCACGTCTTGTCGCTGGACCCTGTGAACACGTAGCAACCGTTAGGGTGGAAGGACACGGTGTCGACGTCACTCAAGTGGCCTGCAAAGATACGTAGAGGGTAGATGTGATCGCACGACCACAGCCTCGCCGTTTGATCGTGCGACGCGGTCGCGAAGTAGTGGCCCAAGGGGGAGAACTTCACATCCCATACAGGGTGGTTGTGGCCCTTGTAACTGACCAGTGCAGTATGCGTGTCCAGAGACCAAAGCCGCACGGTCTTGTCCTCAGAACCGGACAGTAAGAACCTACTGTCAGGACTAAAACTAGTAGAGTACACGCTCCCACTGTGTCCTATCAGTGTGCTTGTTGCTGGATCCGTCGTCTCCATCTCCTTCCGCTTGTAAGATGGGATCTTGTTGCTGATAAGTGATGACCCGTCGAGCGACCACAACTTGATGTAACTGTCTTGAAACCCGGCCGCTGCAAGACGAGAGTCGTCGCTGAACTCAAGCGACGTCATATCTCGGTTCGTGTTGTGGAATGTGTACATGCACACCGTGGGAAGTGCCAGTTGCAAGTTATCCATCTTTATGGCGTCTCTGGACTCCTTCACTTTTTGGATCTCTAACTTGATATCATAAGTTGTCTTGGGCGGTAGTGGTAAGATTTCTCTGGGTGGGGATTCCATCGACCCGGGCAATTCTGTCACTTTGATCTCCCCTTCAACTTGTACTGGTTTTTGCTGCTCTTGTTTTATTATAATATCCTCCGCAAACTTGTTGGTATCGCTCGTGACCGGTTTTTCCGCCTTAGGAGTTTCTCCACCCTCGGGTCCAACGCTCCTCTCTGTACTCTTTTCATCTTTACTGTTGGACTCTGTGTCTACAGGTTGGTTGTTCATTTTCTTGAACTCTTGTACCAAAGTGGGTTTCGCCGTCTCGCCAGAATCATTTGACTCACTCACACCTTGTGCTGCCGCCTCTTGGTCATCCTTAATCTTCAACTCCGTCTCAACCTCTTTCACAAAATCCTCATCTTGAGGGAAGGGCCCCAGCTTGACTGGCGCAGAGTTTAGCTCCAGATCTGCATTCTTCCCCTTCTCCCCATCAGTCAATATCTCAATCCCATCAGATAACTTATCCTTCGACTCCAATGTAGTCACTACATTGGGCTGTATATGTTCGTTGAAGATACTGATGACCAGTGCCCCCCCCATGGATTCGTTTTCGTTTAGGAAATACAACAGCAAACCAAACACAGTTCTCGAAATGGTGATTCTGTACCTGTTAGACTCAAAAGCGCTTGCGATTTCGTTTTCCCTGATGTGGTCCACGGAATTCACACTGAACAGCCTGTTGATCTCGGACCCATGCAGCACTTTGAACTCGCCGGAAAACTTGTCAAAAAACCGTCGCGCCACAATGACATCCTTCTTGACCAGATCCAAAAACAGGTATATGAAGATTGGGTACATGATATACCTCAGTTCGGACTGGTAGATCTCCAAAGAAGTGTTAACCCAGTTTTTCAAAAGGGTGAACGCTCGTATATAGTTTTCAGGGGTGTTCATACTCTCCAGTTGTTTCGAAACAAGACCACCATCGGCATCTCGCTTCGACCCGCTGCTGTAACCGGCTGGGTTGGAAACCGGCTTGGCACCCTTACCAGGCATCGGCGGCTCAGTGGTCAACTCAGGTACTTTCCCGTTCTTCGCAGTACCGGGTGAATCCTTGCTGGGCTGAGTAGCAGTCCGCCCACTCTCTGCCCTCAACATGGCTTCTGTCCGATGGTAGCCCTTCTTATTCAGATATTCGAGAACAATCCTGTTCAAGTCCTGTGCAGAGAACTGGCCCGCGGGCCTGCTCTGCGCCTGGGCCTGAGCCTGGGCCTGGGCTTGAGACTGTCCAGCATTCTGCTGTTGTCTTTGTTGACCCCTCTGCTGCTGCTGCTGCTGTGAATTCTGAGAGGACATGCAACTTCTTCTGTATTATTTTATAATTCTATCGAGAAAGCACGTTTAAACACAAAACGCAAAAGACCACGGCCCCAAACACACACACACACCGCAATCTCACACTGGTAAAGTGACCGTCAAGCTTCCACTTCCCCTGTCAATCACCGTCCTTCACGCACACCAGAAGCTAAAGCCACTCCTACTTCCGTCTACCGCCCCCAATGGCCCAAATCCACTCACTAGCCGAATTTTGGAATCTTTCACTGGAAAAAAAAAATGGCAAAAAGGCGTTAAGATTCGGGTAACTGTTCAAAAGGGGAAATAAAAGAAAAAAAGAGAAAAGTTGAAAATGCTGCATGAAGTAATCAGGAAAATCATATATATAACGTGCATATATGTGTGTAAGTATATTAATATATACGATGTTGAACGTACCTTGGAAGTCTCTCTTTAATCCGGATCCTTTACTGAAACGGCTGTGCGGTGTGTGTTGCTCGAGGGCTGCTTCTATTCTGGGGAAAGAGATAGAGTCAGGTTTATTTTTGTCATTTGCAAAGCAAGATATTTAAGGTAAATTGGGGACACGGTGATGAGAATTCTTTTCGCCGGGTTCAGACGAATGCGTCTGAAGACCATTGTATTCAGTGTCACTTTGCTAGCGGCACTGATCACGACATTTTGTATTGTCACGCAGTACTCCGGCGGGCAGTCTGATGCATTGGAGACCGCAAGGACTCATTATAACGGAGCCATCTCGTACGTTGGGGAGAAACTCGCTTCGTATGGGGACTCCGCAGGGTCTGACGCGAACAAAGAGGGTGATACCGCTGTTAAGGATGAGACGACGCCCGAAGGTAGCGGGAAGGAAAATGTGCAACTCGAGGAGAGCAATATGGGGCAGCACTCAAACAGCACTACTGGGGACGCTAAGGTTGACGAGGCACTAATTCATTACCAGGAATCACAACTTACGAGCAGCGAGGATGAAATAAAAAAGCTAGAAGATTCAGAGATCGAACAAACGTCGATGCCATTTGAAGACGACAATTTGATAAACAAATTGGAGAGACCTCTCTACGCCATTAGTGGGGCAGAGGCGGCCAACGCGTCCAACGCTTTACTCTTGGAAAACACGGAGATTTACAAGAAGCTACTCGATGAACCTATAACTGAACCGAAGGTCGGTGGGCTGATTCGGGAAAATGACCCCGTGGCAGGTAAGGGGAACGCCACCATCATGGCCCTGGTGCAGAACAAAGACGTGGATGCTATTGTGGGGACTATTCAACAATTGGAGGAGAAGTTTAATGCCAAGTTTGCATACCCATACACGTTGATGAATGAAGAATATTTCACAGATGAGTTTAAAAATAGGATTACCTCAATGTTACCCGTGGATCGTGTTGTTCATTTTGCTAAGATTGACAGCGAGGACTGGGATGTACCAGAGGACATTGACATGAAGAAATACAAAGAAAATATGAACCAGTTGGATAGGGACTCCGTTCAGTACGCAAAAAAAATATCCTACCACAACATGTGTAGGTTTTACTCGTCAAAGTTCTACCACCAGGATGTGTTGAACAACTACAAGTACGTGTGGAGAATCGAGCCTAATGTCAACTTCTACTGTGATATCGATTACGATATCTTCCAGTTCATGGAGGAAAACCAGAAAATATACGGATTCACACTAAGTCTCTACGACAGTCCACAATCTGTGCGATCATTGTGGAACGTTACCTTGGGTTTTGTCAAGGAAAATCCACATTACTTGAACCGTAACGGTGCATTCGAATGGATCAAGGAGAACTTGCAAAAGCCGGAAAATTTTAACATGACGGACGGGTACTCCACGTGTCACTTCTGGACCAACTTCGAGATAGTCGACTTGGATTTCCTAAGGTCTGAACCTTACGAAAAGTATATGGACCATCTAGAAAAGCAAGGTGGGTTTTACTACGAGAGGTGGGGGGATGCGCCAGTGAGGTCATTGGCACTCGCCTTATTCGCGGATAAGTCACAGATCCACTGGTTCAGAGACGTGGCATACCACCACTTCCCGTACACAAACTGTCCCTCGTCACCCATGGGCTCCCGCCGTTGTGACGGGAAGTGCACGCCAGGTGTTTTTTCAGCATACGATAATCTGATTGTTGAAAATTGTCTGCCCACGTGGATAAAATACAGCATGTCGGAGGAACAACTGGATATGTACTGATAGGATACACCGACGAAAGAATTGGAACAAGGGTTGCAAGGATACTGATTGTATCTTAACTCCTACATTCCCGGGAAGACACCGTACTAGCTACAGGATGACCCAGCGCTCATTATTTGAAGTGGGGAGACGGAACAGTCAACGCTCTATATAACAAAGGACACAGTGCCCTGGACAATCTTGCAATGCCAATGCCAACGCCAACGCCAAGCACTGCAGTCCATGGTGTCAGACCCCATCGCCCGTTACCCTGTGAAAATTGGGGTGAGTCGCGACGCGAAACGACGCGAAAATGGACAGTTTCTGATATTGTTATGGGTTTCTTTTTTTTTTTTAGAATTATTCATAGGAGTGGATACATCGCTATTCTTGAGTCTTCGTAGAGGGAGAAACCAGGCGTTGCGTGGCGTTGCGGTTCCTGCATTTTTCACTGAATAACAGACCCATCATCCTTTTGACTTTTCCTCCCATTAGACGTTGATCGTGCTTGAGGAAACGCTAGGGAACCGGATAGACAACGCACTATTAGAGAGTAAAGTTCTTGGCTGGACGAGCAAGAATAAAAAAAAGTATCATTTGTCAAATCTGCTTGGCAGCTTGACATTGTGGATTAGTGTTTGGGAAGAAGATCAAAACACTGTGTAGAGTTCATCTCTAAGAATAGGCCAGCTGGCAGAACAAGACTAAATGCTGAAGAATTTTATATTGCCCAGAAAGGACGGGCACGGGTCTAAAGGTAGGATAACCTCTGCTGACATATCTACACCGACAAAATCACCAGATGGAGCCAACATCGTGAAGCACATGAAAACTGTGCCGATACGCAATGCCTCTGAGCCAGCTATGGGTGCGTCCGCACGCAAGGTCTCGCCCTCTAAGAGCAGGAGCAGCTCTCGATTGTCGCATTCGAAGGATTTAAATTCACCAGAGAAGGTTATTAAGGCACTACAGAAATACAGGGCGACTTCTGCAAAGGAGATGTCTTTTGACGAGGGAGAGTTTTTCTACGTGGCATATGAAAACGATAAGTGGTTTGAGGCTTCGAATCCGTCTACTGGGAAACGAGGGCTTGTTCCGAGAAGTCATTTCGAGGTGTTTGATAAAACAAGACACTCACTGAATAGCAGCACACCCATCGTCCCGTACGGGGGACACCCCTTGAGCTCGGATAGAAGACCCTTGTCGAGCAGGTCGACAGACATGGAGGGCAACAAAATGGGGTCGCTTTACGCAATTGTCTTGTACGATTTCAAAGCAGAAAAATCCGATGAATTGACTTCTTATGTTGGTGAGAACTTGTTTATTTGTGCGCATCATAATTTTGAATGGTTTATCGCAAAACCGATTGGACGACTAGGAGGTCCCGGTTTGGTGCCCGTTGGGTTCGTCAGCATTATTGACATCGGGACTGGCTATGCGACGGGAAACGATGTGATGGAAGACATCAAGTCTGTCAACTTACCAACCATCCAGGAATGGAAGGCGAACGTCGCCAAGTACAAAGCCAGTAACATAGCTCTAGGCCAAATAGGATACGAACATGATTACTACAACGAACCTTCCCTTAATGAAAACGACGAGGACGAGGAATTGAGAAGACGAGAACAACAGACAGAACTTCGCACGTCTACGAAACCGTTCCAAGTAAAGAACCCGTCTGAACGGGGGGATAGAGTCATCGATGCGTCAGTCGACTTCTTCGACCTGGAGGACGAAAAATATTGGTTTGCAGTCACATGTGAGCTGTCTTCCGGGAAAACTAGGAAACTGAAACGTTATTACCAAGATTTTTACGATTTGCAAGTTCAACTGTTGGACAACTTCCCTTCGGAATCAGGTAAACTGAGAGATAAGACAGGACAGTGGACGAAGCGTATCATCCCGTTTATTCCAGGACCGGTACCGTACGTGACAGACACCATTACTAAAAAGAGGAAAGAAGACCTGAATGTTTACATCAAAGAGTTGATCAGATTGCCTCCCTACATAGCCGGGTTTGTGACCGTTCGGAAATTATTCATGCTGAGAAAAAATGGGTATGATCACGAAGAGGCCGCGACTGAAAAGGTGCCCGAGAAGATAGATACCAGAATGTCTAAAGATGGTACAACTGCTGTAATTGGAGATTTCCGAAAGGGAAGTGGCGTTGATGGCGGTAGCGTACAAGACGGTTCCAATGCAGACAATACTTTGACGAAGGAGGATCTGGGCAACTTATACGATAAGACTTCCAAACTTTCGATATCCCCCCCTCTAACGGACAGATCAAGACAACCAAGTGCACCATTAGCAACCTCCAAACCTACGAAAATCAAATTCTACTACAACAATGATATCTTTGCTCTAATGTTGAACAACGACGTTACTTTTAACGAGCTTCGTGATAAGATTGCACCCAGAGTCGATGGGATCAAATTCAAGTTACATGTGAAATTAGCAGAAGGAGATGCAGAAGAGATAACTACCGATGCCCAAGTGTCTCAAATAATACAGGCTAAGCTGAAAATATCCGTGCACGACGTGGAATAGGGGCTCTCTACGCAGGGCCTGTCATATCTAATAACTCTCCTCCCATGTAAACAAATGGACACTATTTATTTCTGACACCATATCATAATCCTTTGTAACATTATATTCTCTTAGAACACTCTTATTTTTACTCCCTTAGACCAGTGCCATGCCTGTGCTTGATACTGTTTGTGACACTTCTATCGTTAGTATGTAAAGTTGAAATTAAAAGTTCGAAAAAAAATTGATAATCCTAATTTACACGTATATCTTAGCTTTTACCTTAAAATGGTAGAGAGGAAGCGATAGAGAGGAAGTGTTCGGTAGCTACCAAGCGGACAACTCAAAGTGAATCAGTTGCTATTAAATGGATGCGATAATCTTTAATATATTTGGTGATCTTCCAATAATAACCAAGTCATGGGTCCTCGGAAGTGTGGCGGTCTCAGTCGTAACTTCAACTGGGATAGTGGATGGAGCGAAAACGCTATACAATTACGATCTTGTTTTCCATCGGGGACAATATCAAAGAATATTGTACTCACTGTTCAATTTTGGTGAACTGAGCTGGGTATCCATGATTAATATATTCATTACAGCCAACCATCTCACGATACTGGAGAATTCGCTTACCACCAAAAGGAGATTTCTTTGGATGATGTTTCTTATGCTTAGCTGTATACTGATTATGAGCGTACACACACAGCCGACCGCCTCGTTGGGCAGCATTTTACACGAGAATTTGCTCTACTACATTTTCAAGAAATCTGGTAACCAAATGAATATTCCAATCTTTGGGGGTAACGAATTGATGTTCCTGATATTACCACTCTACATGTACGGAATGATGTATTTCGTAATGAAGAAATCCCTTTTTGAGATATCGATGAATTTTCTACCCGCACACATAATATATTACTGCGATAACGTGTTCCATAAACTTTACAACATCGATCTTTGCAAGACGCCGTATGATATTTGGAAGGATTGGGGAAACGAGGAGAGAAATAGAGAGTAATATCGTGTATTTTGCATAAAGTTATATAAAGTTTATATTGCGCTAAGGAAATAAAGACAGAACGGCATATTTTTTGTTGTTGTTTGCATCACTTTGCTAGAAGAAAGGTTGAGCAGAGCCTAACGTTATAAAGAATAACTAGTGGAAAATTGCTGCTCCTGGCAAATACGATTTTGATAATATCGATATGAGTTGTACGCAGGGCAAGCAAATGGTAATGCTAAACCACACACTAGGTAGGCGCTGTATATTTGTTTGAGTCTCCCTGGTACTTGCTTGCTATTTTGTGAAAGTTTAAAGAACAGACGGTTATATAAAGTCGACATAGGTGGAAACAAATTGCTATTGTTCAATTGAAAGTTTTTGAAGTATGGCGGTAAAGGCAGCGGTCTGATGAAAGTTACTTGCGAATACGGTAGCAAATATATCTTCAGCAGCTCATCTTCATCCAGACGGGTTCTTTTACAGAAATCCACAGTCTTCGATGCCATCAATATATAAGAAATCAAAACGAGAAAAAGAAAAGATAGACTTGCTTTACTAAGATGAAAACCTATTACCTTTTTTGGCGTTTCCATGACAACGGGATAAAATGTAGGGCCAAAAAAAACTATTGCTGGGGTAAAGCTGGTTACTATGGTAAATATGAACATCTGGAACGTGTGCCGCAAAGCAACGAAATACAAATTTAGGTGTAAGTATACCTCTGTTGCCTGTGTCGTTTAGAAAACTCATTGTAAATTCCCACTTGCTGAGCTGAAGAACAAAAAATTGGTCATCCTTCAATTAAGAAAAATATGTTTCACATTATATGCCCCGTGCATATTATTCTACCAGGCGCGAGTAAATTGGGCAGCTTCTATGATGTTTTTACATATTGAACTTGAAGGAAATTGCAATCGAGGTGCAAAACAGCAAAACTCTCGTAAACCTCGTTATTTTTTTGGGCTTCTTGTCCTAACGGAGATACTATATTGGTATTTGTCTTTTGGGTCATAACGTGTCCAAACAAGCTCGTTTAATATCCCTTGCCTTCAAACAAAAGAGCGATAATTTGCCACCCTGGAGTTTCGCTGTTTCAAAGATATTGCCAAGGACATATACTTGGTGCAATCCTTCTTTGCAATTGAACGGACATTCACGTGATTAAGTAATTACCGTACAAAATGCTACCTTAAATTGGGAAGCTTTTATTTTTCCCAAAGGGGTAATATATGAACAACGTGAAGAGATTGAAAAAATATTAAAATAAAGTAGACCTTTGATTCAAGAACTACATTTGATATTGCAACGTTCTTGACTGTTGATAGACTCGGTCAGTTGGTATACATTCTTTCCATTTCGCAATCAGAACGGGTCAAAACGTGGAGGGATATATATATTCACCGATAAACAATAATGAGTAACATCCTGCCGTCACTGCAGCTCCCTGTAGATTACACAGCGATCTCTCAAAACGTGAAAGATTTCTTGCAGCATTTTAAAACCGAGGCCGTGTCCAGAGATGAAGACATAGTTGCTGAAGAGGATGAGGCTATGGTAGATGCAGACGGAAACGTTGAAATGGACGGTATTGGTCAAGGTCCCAAATATATGAGACTTTTACAAAAAATGGTCAACAGAGACTTAGATATTATCACTATTGAGTTGGACGATATCTTGCAATTTCAGGATGAGAAATTTTTAGACGGTGGCCAAAAAATTGACCTGGTTCGGAATATCCAAGAGAACACGAATCATTACATTGAATTATTCTCCCAGGCTATTGACGAAATTAAGCCGTTGCCAACAAAAGAAATTGATAACAAAGATGATGTACTGGATGTCATTCTGAATCAAAGAAGATTGCGGAATCAGAGGCTAGTTGCCGACAGAACTAATGAGATTCGTCAAGAAATCCAGACGGATTCCAATGCTGGTACACAGGGATCCGAAGCTTTGAGAGAACTGGCTGAAGAGGAGGTTGAGCTGTTCCCAGCTGTCTTAACTAGACGTTATTTCTTGTACTTTAAACCGTTGACCACACAAGGTGCATACCGTTATAGAAGTGCAGCGAAAAAGGTTCAGATGTCGAAGCCACTCTCTGTTAGACAAATCAAGGGTGACTTCCTAGGCCAACTGATCACTGTTAGAGGTATCATCACTAGAGTATCCGACGTCAAACCAGCTGTCGATGTAATCGCGTATACGTGTGACCAATGTGGTTATGAAGTGTTTCAAGAGGTCACCTCGCGTACATTCACACCATTGGCGGAATGTACCTCCAGGGAATGTCAGGAGAACCAAACAAAGGGCCAGCTATTCATGAGTACAAGGGCCTCCAAATTCAATGCCTTCCAAGAGTGTAAAATACAGGAATTGTCCCAGCAGGTGCCCGTGGGCCACATCCCAAGGTCTTTGACTATACATGTGAATGGTGCACTCGTGAGATCACTATCGCCTGGTGACATAGTTGACGTGAGTGGTATTTTCTTGCCCTCCCCATACACTGGGTTCAAGGCATTAAGAGCGGGTCTTTTAACTGAAACTTACTTGGAGACGCAATATGTGCGCCAACATAAGAAGAAATTCTCCGCCTTTAAGATGGATCCAGAGATGGAATCTCGTGTTATGTCCATTGTTGCTCAGGGGAATGTCTACAACAGACTAGCGCAATCTATTGCTCCTGAAATTTACGGGAACTTGGACGTGAAAAAGGCTTTGCTTTTATTGTTGGTTAGCGGTGTCGACAAAAAGGTCGGCGATGGTATGAAGATTAGAGGGGACATTAACGTCTGTTTGATGGGTGACCCCGGTGTTGCCAAATCGCAACTGTTGAAGGCCATTTGTAAGATATCACCAAGAGGGGTGTACACCACGGGTAAAGGTTCGTCCGGTGTTGGGTTGACCGCTGCCGTGATGAAAGATCCTGTCACGGATGAAATGATCCTGGAAGGTGGTGCGCTTGTGCTGGCTGATAACGGTATCTGTTGCATTGATGAATTTGACAAGATGGATGAAAACGACAGGACTGCAATTCATGAGGTGATGGAACAGCAAACGATATCTATTTCGAAGGCTGGTATTAACACGAGTCTCAATGCGAGAACCTCAATTTTGGCAGCTGCCAATCCACTATACGGTAGATACAACCCTAGACTGTCACCGCTGGACAATATCAATCTACCTGCTGCATTACTCTCAAGATTCGATATTCTATTTTTGTTATTGGATACCCCCAATGTGGATAACGACTCCAAATTGGCGGAGCATGTTGCCTACGTCCACATGCATAATAGACAACCAGACTTGACTTTCGAACCGATTGAGCCATCTCGTATGAGGGAATACATAGCCTTTGCTAAGGCAAAGAGGCCGATTATGACACAAGAGGTCAACGAATATGTTACACAGGCGTACATCAGGTTGAGACAAGACTCCAAGAGAGAGTTGGACTCCAAATTTTCATTCGGTCAAGCTACTCCCAGAACGTTACTTGGTATAATCAGACTGGCCCAAGCGCTGGCAAAATTGAGATTGGTTAATCGTGTGGAGGTAGAAGACGTGGAGGAGGCTCTAAGATTGGTTAGAGTGTCCAAAGAGTCCCTATACCAGGACAACACCAAGACCAGAGAGGACCAGAACCCAACCACCAGAATCTACAACCTCATCAAGAGGATGTCACAAGACACACTAGAAAACAGAGGCACTCTATCGTACGACACTATTGTCAAGACTGTTAGATCGAGGGGTTTCACGATGTTGCAATTGAACAACTGTATTCAAGAGTATTCCTACTTGAATGTATGGCATTTAATCAACGAGGGGACAATCTTGAAGTTTGTCGATGACGAGTCCTCGATGGAGGATGACCAGGACGTAATGGTAACCCCTAGTAAGATCCCAGCTTGAAAGAGTGCTATTGGCGGCGCACTTTTTCGTGTATATTTTCCATTTTGTATCAGTATTGTAAGAAATGTAAAACTACCACCCTTGAAGAAACAGAAGAACTCTTCAACTTACTTTTTGAGTGTAGGTCTCTGTACCAAGGAGAAGAACGCTAAGAGATACGTACAAAACAGAGAGGAAGAAAAAGAAAGGAAACCCAGGGGAAAAAAAGAGGCGGGGCAGCAATACGCTCCTCACCGCAAGAAACACACAGAAACTGTCGTACAACCCGCAATAGGCAATCGTATCGTTGTATTTTGGGTGTCTCGACGTCTGACAGTATTCGTCCAGAACGATATTTGGTTCTGTCCCGAGAGCAATGAGTGCTGGATGCATACAGATATCTGGCACTGGTCAAGCACCTCAATTGAAGGGGAATTCAGGGTATGAGAGAAGCTAGACAATCGTAGAGACACACTTGTACCCCCTGCTCCCTGTAGAATACAGAGTGAGTGAGAGACAGGGATGGAGAAGATAGTGCGAGAACACCGCTAACAACCACCCTCTCCCTTCCTTTTTACCACAAGAGGAAATACAGAACAAGTTCCGTATCGAGCTGCAGGGAAATGTCACGCAACTTCGCAGGCGTTTGTTACCTCTTCTAGAACAGCTTGGCACAGACTCGTGTCGGTGAGGGGAACTTTCTGCGGTCCGTTAAACTCTCCCCACCCCCACTTGGTCAAAACAATCAGGCGGGGATAGGGTACGTTTCCGTCCTCATTTGAAGCTCCTCCTCCACCCCCCCCGCGCTGTGAATATTCCACTCCGTCTATTTTCTCGTAGTCCCTATTTTTTTGGGCCTATCATTGTTTTAGAGGGAAGTTGCTTTCCCTTTCGGATCATTCGATACCTTCAATTCAAGGAAGGGAAAGATAAGCTGAAATCTTTTCGCTATCTGGGTAGGAGTTTATATAACTAGCCGACTGTTGCAATCCTTTATTCCCCCCGTCTTTAGATCGACTTTTTGACAAGTTTTGTCTTGCAGGAGTGTCAGAAGAAAATATCATCGATTGAGTTGAATCCATCTTACCTTCAGAAGCGGTCGAAGTGAAGTGTTCATATCAACTATGACAGGATCACGCCTGCAAAATATAAACATAGTGGGGAATAATTACTCTCGGTATGGAACTTCAGTATATCAAAATCTATACGGGGACACATCTCATTCAAAGACTGCTACTACTGTGACAGGCACTGGGGCCGCAAAGGGGTCAATGTATAAAAGACCTTCAGCGAACAAGTTGGGCCAAGTTGCAAGCAATGAGGATAACGAGTCCATCCCAGATAATGCAACAATTGGCACAAATACTTCGAGAACGTCGTTAATCAAGAGGAAATATAAGTCTTTGATATCATCCTCTTCGAAGAAACTGATTGGGAAGTTGTACGAACACGGGTCTAGTGATTCCTTCTCCATATTTTCGTCAAAATCGCATAGTTACTACAACGGCACTAGCAACAATTTTGTATCTGGAGATAAAAGTCGCATAGGGGATCTAGATCTGGAGGTGGATAGAATCATCTTTGACGAAAAATTCGCTGATATCAACGATCTACCAGTGGAACTTCTTTCAAGAATCATATTCTACATAGACACGTCCGTTTGTGATGATGAAGAGGGTGTTAAGTTAGAC
Organism: Huiozyma naganishii CBS 8797; assembly: GCF_000348985.1. Lineage (NCBI taxonomy): Eukaryota > Fungi > Ascomycota > Saccharomycetes > Saccharomycetales > Saccharomycetaceae > Huiozyma > Huiozyma naganishii. The sequence goes on from NC_035922.1 coordinate 491,614, forward strand.
AAGAAAAATAATGATGAGGTGGTAGATATTTTACCCGTGCTTTGCTGTCTTTATCTGAACAAGAAGTTTTATGAGGCTGCTAAGGTGGTCCTGTACAGAGAACCTTACTTCAGATCTACCTACCGTGTTGCTCAGTTTGTCACATCCATTAGGTTGCATCCGGAAAACGGGGCATATGTTAGAGTCCTTGATCTATCTCATCTGAAAAATGGGCTCATTTTCAACGTCGAGAATTGTGAACCTTCAACTGCAGTTCAAAGAAATAGTTTTATCTCTATACCAGATAGACTTGTTGCTTTTCGCACAGGTGAAACCAGTGGAACTACTTCATCTGCAATTGTTCCAGGTCCGGATCCACAACTTCCAAATGGTTCCGCATCGGAGTCTCGTCCGGCTTCAGCCCCTGAACCATTGAAGGATATCGCCTATGCAGGCTGGAGAGATTGGAGACACAGAAACGACCCGCTGTACAGCTCACCTGTCTTGAACAGCTACAATTTGAAAAAAGTTGTCTCTCGCTCATCTTCCATCCATTCAGCCTCGTGTAGCTTGACCACAACAACTAATGAAACAAACAGTAGTACTGCTAATGTTTCTCTTGGGAATTCCAACAGGGCACGCTCCAACAGTTCAGTGAGTTCCATAACCAGTAGTATCATGTCGTCATTCCAAAATGGGTCACATATCTCTTTGAATTCTAGCTTCAGTTCCCATACTGCCTCAACTAACCCACAGTCTTCTTCTGTGATCAATGAAAACACCATAGAAGATGATAAAAAGGGAAGGTGTGCTGCAGGATTGGAAAAACAAAGATTGAGGTCTAAAAACGATACTTCTAAATGGCAAAGGTTCAAAATGGCAACTAGAGGTAAAAGAAAAATCAAGAACAACACTCAGTTACTGGGATCCGAAAACAAGACGGAAAAAAATGATAAGAACGTTGGAAGTGACTCCAATCTGTTGGCCAACCATCGTAGAATGGCCAGTGTGTCTCAGGTCAGGTTTTGCGAAAACCAACCTTTCAAGACGAACCATCCGTACACAAATAAGTTCCTGTTGAAACATGCTCTCTACCGGGATTTACCACTTGGATATATTCTACACTTATTGAAGCACTGCCCAAATCTTACAGAACTAAACTTATCCAATCTGGTCTTATTTCAAGACTTCCAAATACTGGAAAAGAAGCCCCATCATAAAAGGTTTAGATCGCTGGTCTTACCAGCAGTCAAAGAGTCGGCCGTGATGAACTCGGCGTGCTTGGAGGATGTCTTGGATGTTGTATACGCCACTGATTCTAGCAAGAACTACGAGCAGCTTGACCAATTTCAAAATTCTAAAAATTACAAAAGACGTTCCTCTTCTGGAAATTCCATTAGCGGTATCAATCCAAATCATTGGGTGTCATCAAATTCCGTAAATTGGGGTGACTATCCTCAACCTATCGATGGACATACGAAGATGAGGGAGATTAAAAACGGGAACAATAAGAATCTGGAGTTGAAGAAGTTGGATGGTGAGGACATTTTCCAATATATTTGTTCGGGAAAACATATGCACGCACTGGAAACTATCAAAATGGACGGCATCGTCTGGTGTCGACAGTCCATGGTCAGAGCTTTCTTGCTGGTTAAACTCAATGAGGTGTTTTCAACCACAGATACGCTGGGCCAGCTACAGGAACAGAGAATGAACTTGAGCTTTGTGAAATCTGGGATGAATAGAAATTTTGCCTGGGCGTGCAGAGGTACATTCAATGACATAATAACGCTACTTATCCTAGATGAATTGTCAAAGATGGATCAGTCTACCATTGAGAATATCTTCAATATTAAATCAGACCGGTTACATCCTGCGAAGTTCTCTTCGAGAGACCCTGATATCACGGAAATTTCCAATGTTTTCTGTATCAAATATGGCTTCAAAAATGAAGAACAAGGAGAAATGAATTTCAGGTTAACAGTCTTGAAGAGCGAACGGCCAACATCATACAAACTATCTAGGATGTCCCGTAATCATATCTCGCTAGTTATCAGGCTCCGTATGGACGAAAACTATAATTCTGTTGCGAAGGCGGAAGAAGGCTTACCCAAGGATGCGGAGAAGAGAATTAACCGCTTAACTCACAGTATTGTTGCAAGGGTGAGATCTTTGCGGTGCAGCGATTTGAGGAGAAACATCGGTGAAAATAGCTACTTGGGAAGCTAGCTGCAATTTCTCCCAAAATCTACTCATTCTAAAACACTCGCTTTGAAGGGGTTGCATTTTTTAGACATTTTGGCATATACATTTATTGCATCATCCCCACTCCCCTTCATAATAGCCGAAACATATGGACACGAATATATATGCTTATGACAATATATTATCTATTCAATACATGCATTTTATACCATTTCACTACTCCCTATTCAGTAACGTTCGAGTCTAAAAAGGCTTTAGTGGATTGTTCTGGGGAATCAAAGCATATGTTATGTGCACAATTTGGCAGTTGAATAAAGTCGACCTTGCAATCTTTTCCGAAAGCATCTCTTACAGTCTTACAACTATCGATCGGGGTGACTTTATCCATCTCTCCAGAGAAAATGTAGATGGAAACATCATTGAAAACTATTGTCTTCCTAATCTCCTCCCAATTCAAAGGTTCCCATCCGAGTAAGTAGCCTACTATTGTCCTGCTTTTGATTTGGACATTGTTAGAAAACTGAAATAACTTCCAATAATGTGATGTAATCGAATCTTCCGATTCACTCTGGCGAAAAAATTGTTGAATACCTGAACTTTGTAGTCCCTTTCTTTGATCAAACCATGTTCTGTAATATGAAAAGACCCATGGAACTCTAAACAGAACATTAAGGGCAACTTGGACAAGCCTTTTATCCTTGTTCAGTTCTATCATTTCGGGTTTAGGGGGAGCCAGTAGCACCACTTTCCCAATTCTGTATTTTTTGGAGAAAAGGGTCATAAAGTGTAAAGTAAGGTAGCACCCCATAGAATGACCAATTAAACGAACTGTGTCAAACGCCAGGCGAGCTTCGTTCAGTAGTTCAGAAATTACTGCATCAATATGCTTTACTACCTGTATCATGGGGTAATCTGTGTGCTCATCGCTTTTCCCAAACCCTGGCAGATCGATAGCTACAAAATACTTCTCAGATAAGTCCAGTAACTTGAGTAGTGGGAAAAACTGGTCCAAAGAACCGCCAAGTCCATGAATAAATATAGAAAGTGTTTTACCGTTGGCTGTGCTAAGATTGTGGCAAACACGAACTTTTATTCCGTTGACAGTACAGTACTGCTCGTGAGTGGAAATAAAGTTAAGCCGAAAGTCCCCTGCGTTCGCAGGATCTGTAATCTGACTACTTAAAGTGGGACCATCCTCGTAAGAAGAGACAATATCTTCTAACGTCCTGCCGGACGCTATTTCACCGTCTAATGAACATGCTTCTCGTACCAATCTATTGAGATCTTCAGCCATAGTATATCATGGGGCCTCCTATGGAACGAGCGTTACGTGATACATTGTAGTCACCTCCATCGATATTTTAACCTCTTTTGCTGTTTTCGTTCAAATTTCGAGCGGAAAAAAAAAGAAGAAAAGATCGCGTCGACTATCGCAAAGTGAAATAGTTCAGTGCTGTGGACTGACGTGATTCTGTATGCTGTGAGGCGCCATTAAGGTCAATTGCATCAATTCTACGTCCCCGCACGACTCCAAGCATCTTTATCTGTTAATATCATGGGGTCTGATCACAGGAAAAGGCTCACGCCAAAGTCCGCTCTGTTTGTCAAGAAGTACCAGAAGGGAATCAGACTTTCATTTGCCGGTCTAATCATTGTCTTGACAGTGATGTTTTTATTTCACACACCATCCAATAGCACCGGCAGGAGTGAGAAAGCGGTGAAAAATGGCATTGAGAGAACTACAATTGCCAGAGATACACTGGGCGCCAGTTACATAATGCCATTCACGGATCAATCGCAAGGTGTTTTCCATCCAGAAGACGATGGAGTCACCGTGAAAGCAGCAATGGTCACTCTGGCAAGGAACAGCGATCTATGGCAGTTGGTTTACTCGATCAGACACGTCGAAGATCGATTCAACGGGAGATACCACTATGACTGGGTATTCCTAAATGACCAGCCGTTCACCGATGAATTCAAAAGAGTCACCAGTGCACTGGTATCTGGGAAAACCAAGTACGGATTGATCCCTGATGAGCACTGGTCTATCCCAGATTTCATTGATCGGGAGAAATTCGACAAAGCCAGAGAGGAATTGAGTAAGAAGGACGTCCCATACGGCGGGTCAGTTCCTTACAGACACATGTGTCGTTACCAATCTGGGTTTTTCTCCCAAAGCAAACTACTGGACGAGTACGAGTTTTACTGGAGAGTCGACACAGACATTAAGCTGTACTGTGACATACAATATGATATTTTCAAGTTCATGAAGGTGAACAAAAAGAAGTATGGGTTTATTCTGTCCGTCAGTGAGTACGAGGCGACCATCCCAACTTTGTGGAAAACTATCTCGGAATTTGCTGAAAAGAACCCACAGTACATTCCAAAGAACAATCTACTGGATTTCGTTTCTGACGACAAGGGAGAAACGTACAACATGTGTCATTTCTGGACGAATTTCGAAATTGCATCTCTAGATTTCTACAGATCTGAGGCTTACAGAGAGTATTTCGATTATTTGGACCGCTCTGGTGGCTTCTTTTACGAAAGATGGGGTGATGCGCCCGTCCATTCTATTGCGGCATCGTTGTTCTTGGATAAATCCGAGATCCACTTCTTCGACGGTATCGGTTTTTACCACCCTGATTTCCATTCTTGCCCAGTCGAAGAAGATGTTAGACTGCAAAATAAGTGTATTTGTCAACCGGACAAGGATCAAACCTGGTTCAACTATTACTTCTGTACAAGGAAGTTTTTCGCTGCTGAAGGCTTTGCCATTCCAAAGGGTGCGAAAGCATTTGAGTGAAAATAATATTAGTCACAAGCATAGGCGGAGGGTTTTATAGCAACCTTCATTGGTAGTATGTAACTGTAAAGTAATAAATCTGATAAGTAAAAATGCACAGTAACATCACCCAATACACTGGGCAAATAAGTATTCTGCCCTCATAATATACTATGCTCATCTCTTGATGGATCGTGGTTGCGTTGCCATATCGTCTCAGATCCACTATCCAGCAAAGTGGGTGCAAATACCTGGTGCACTTTTTTTTCATATTTTAATATCGATTATTATCTTCCGGTGAAGTTGGAATGTGGGATCACAAGTCTGACCTTTGGATAGCTGTTAGAAGGTGATCAGGAACTGGTGGTACCATGACTTTCGAAGACTATTTTTCTTTTCAGATATTCTTTATCTTTCTGAGGGAATCTCTGGAAATTGTAGTGATCATCTCTATTCTATTGACTATCGTTAGGCAAGGGCTTTCCGTTGGTAAAGAGGATGAAAATCAGGGTTCTCCTACCCATACGGACCCGACACTGGCACTATCACCTGGTGAATCCGTCTCCCCTGAGACAGATCCGATGCTCCCCAGCGGATTGACTTTGGAAGAGGAGGAGGAAATGTTTGATTTCCCTGATGCGGGGTGGGACTCTGAACACCAAACAGCCGTTTCGCCCAAGGACGACAACTTGAAGAAGTATAACAGGTTGAAGTTACAGATCCTATCAGGTGGTGTCCTTGGACTGCTTCTATGTTTGGTCATAGGGGGTGCCTTTATTGCTGTATTTTATCACATAGGTTCAGATCTATGGCAGCTAAGTGAGCATTACTATGAGGGGATATTGAGTATTGTCGCATCTCTTATAATATCAGTTATGGGACTGTTCTTTTTGAGGATGGGGAAACTGAGAGAAAAGTTCAGAGTAAAACTGGGCTCAATCATTTACTCTGAAAGCGGGAACATGTTGCGGGGTCAAGCGGATAAAACGATGTCATTCAGTGGAAGATATGCCTTTTTCATTCTGCCATTTGTCACTGCTCTTAGAGAAGGGTTGGAAGCTGTTGTGTTTATTGGAGGTGTTGGTATTGACCAGCCTTTGACCTCGATTCCACTATCTATGCTTTTAGCGGTGGCATTGAGCGGTATATTCGGCTACTACTTCTACAAATACTCAAGCTCTCTGTCTTTGAAAATATGTTTGGTCGTCACCACCTGTTTCCTGTACCTGATTTCTTCTGGCCTATTCTCGAAGGGTGTGTGGCAACTAGAACTACAAGGTTATGTTAACAATTGCAACGGCCAGGACATGACTGAGGTGGGAAATGGACCCGGTTCATATGACATATCCAAATCCGTTTGGCACGTCAACTGTTGTAACGGTGAAAATGATGGGGGTTGGATGCTTCTAACGGCGATATTTGGATGGACCAATAGTGCCACATATGGTTCTGTCATCAGTTACAACGTATATTGGCTGGTCTTTATTCTTGTATTGAACATCCTGATTGTGGAGGAAAAATACGGCTACATTCCGTATTTGCCAGTTGTCCTACAAAAGAGAAGAATTTTGAAAAGGATGAAGATTGCTAAAGCTTCTCTAGATCTGAAAAGGAATAACGGTCCTATGCTTGCCGCCGTAAGTCAGGACTTCTCCAATCAATATAGAGTATCAAAGGATAGCTCGGTGCCACTGATTCAAGAAGATGAAACAGGGGAAAACTATCGTGGAACGGATTAATTCGTATTGTACTCTCTCGGTAATTGTGCAATGCCCGTTCGTAAGCAAGCTTACCGCTTTATGAGCTGAATGTATTCCTTTCGCATTTGCAAGCCTCTGTGTGATTCTATTCTAATCATTCAGTTAAAATATATATTCGTATACTAGAAAAAGAGTTACAAAAAAATGAAAAGGCGGTCTATGCTGTAGCTTCAATGACGACTACCAAGTCCCCTGAATCAACGATATCACCATTTTCGTGTAGGATTTTGAGAACCTTACCTGACTGCCTGGCTGCAACAATCATTTCGGTTTTCATAGCTTCTATTATAATCAACCCTTGTCCTGCCTCGATAATATCACCCACTGAGACAATAGGTTTCCAAAATCTTCCGGAGTACTCAGAGTATACCAATTCAGCAGTTTCTGGATATTCCTCCTGTACCTGTACCTTGCTAGTTTGAGAAGCTGAAAGCTCATCATTGGCTGACTTGATCAGTCTAATAAATTCTTCCTTTTTCTCTCCATTTTGATTTTGGCAGAAAGTGTCTATGGAGTCTTTGTTAGCATCTACCCACTGTGTGTATTTGCCATGGTCAAACACAGTGTCTTCAATTTCAACCACAAATTTACCATTATCGCAATCTTCAGTCAACTTCCCCAACTCCTCTTCGGAAACTGGATAAAATTCAACCTGGTCAAATGGTGTCAACAGCCATGGGTGATCCACGGAAAAGTTGGAAAGCGACAGTTTGTCCCAGATAGGAATGGTCCTACCAGTCAACTGATAACCACCAGGAGATGCAGCTGCATAAATACACATATACATCCCACCAAGCCCAACAACTCCCCTTTCGGTAAACGTTCTGGAGGGATTGTATTTACTCCCTAAAAATCTTTGTCTTGGATCCAATGGAACAGCACATGGAGAGCCTAAAAACACATCACCTAAACCAAGGACCATGAAACTAGCAGAATATATCATATCGTAAACATCTTTCCGCGTAATACCATTCACATCAGCAATAAAATCGACATTGTTAGGTAGCCATGGAGCAGTGGGCCGAATTGTTTCTTGATATCTGGTAACACAAGCTAATGTCTTGGAATCTTCGAAAGCCATGGGCAGTCTGAATTTTTTGGATTTAACTGACCAGTTATCATCAAAAGTGATTTCATTTTCGTAGGCCAGAAGAGTTTTCATTAATTCATTCTGAGATATTTTATAACCATCAAATTCAATAAGAACTGATCTGACACCTTGGGACATTTCAACAATACCAATGGTCTTGTACTTTTTCACTAATTCAATCAAGCAATGTACTCTGTAACTGAGGTTGAAGTTCATAATATTGTCACCATATTCCAACAGTATGTAACGGTCCCCAGCTTGTCTAAAAGTGGCTGTTGGGGCATGTTCGGATTTCTTTGATAACTGGGCCAAGACTGGGTTTTCAAATGTTGGTAAAATCAAATTGGATGAAAGTTCTTTTAGTAGACCATCTTGGAACACTTCAATGGAAGCGTCTTGGGACTCTTTTAGCATTCTTGCGGTAGCGTAGTTGATGGGGACAAACTGAATAGAATCACCAGGTTTAACTTGTCCAATCTTCCATAGTTCAGCATCTGGAATAACGGCTTGGCAAACAAAACCACCTAGAGAAGGGCCATCACAAGTAACAATAACTGGCTCGTCACCAGTAAAGTTTATAGCACCCAAGGAGTAAACGTAATCATGAGTATTGGATGGGTGGAGACCACCTTCCCCACCATCAGCCCTTGCCCATTTTGGTTTTGGACCAACTAGCCTGACACCAAATCTGTTGGAATTGTAGTGTACCTTCCACTGTTCAGAAAAGAACTCTTTGATGGACTCTTGGGTGAAGATATCTGGAGAGCCATGAGGGCCACATGTAACACCAACACACCATGTCTTGTTATTGGAAATAGTTGGAAGTAAAGTTTCTGGTATCTTACCAAAAGGTGCACTGTGTTCCGTTTCATACGAAAAAACGACATCGCCAGCTTTCAAAACTCTGCCATTGTAACCACCTAGTTGACCTAAAGTAAATGTTGACTTTGATCCCAAGTATTCTGGAACATCGATCTCACCTCTAATGGCCAAATAGATCCGGCAACCTGTACTCAATTTGCCAATCGATAATTGGTCACCCTTTTTAATCGAAACAGATTTAAACTGGCTGATGGGCTGCTCGTTGATTGTACAGGGAGCCAAACCACCAGTGATGGCAATTACAGAATCGCGGTGAAATTTAATTGTTGGGCCGGTTAACGTAACTTCAATTGCGGGGGCGCTTGCCTTGTTACCAACAACCCGATTGGCTAGCCTGAAAGAATAGGCGTCCATTGGTCCAGAGGGTGGAACACCTATTCTCCAGTAGCCTGTTCTGCCAGGATAGTCTTGGATGGAGGTGTGAGCACCTGGTGTAATGATTTCAAAAGAAGATGTGGTATATTCGTAGCTGTTCAAAACATTTGTGGAGATCTTCACATCGTTGAACATTTGAGAAGAAGCAATCGATTTCAAGTAGTCCAAATTGGTGATACAGCCGTAAACCTTGGTTTCATTCAAAGCTTTGTTCAATTTGGCAAGTGCATCGGCACGGTCAGACCCATGAACTATAATCTTAGCCAATGTTGGATCATACTCAGCAGATACCACGCTACCTTTCTCCACCCATGTGTCTATTCTGGCCCAGGATGGAAATTTAACCTCGGTTAGTTGACCTGGAGAAGGTCTGAAATCCTTGACTGGGTTTTCGGCGTACAAACGAGCCTCCATTGAGGCGCCTGTAATGGTGACATTAATAGTGTTAAAGTCAGGTGGATTACCAGCAGCAATTTGTAGCATCATTTCAACCAAATCCAACCCTGTGACCATTTCAGTGATAGGATGTTCAACTTGTAATCTAGCATTGACTTCCAAGAAATAAAACTGGTCTCTCTTTTCATCAAAAATGAATTCAACAGTACCGGCACATCTATAGTTCAGTAATGAGGCCAAGTTTTCAGCAGCATTTCTCAAAGCAGATCTTGTTTTCTCACTCAAATTAGGAGCAGGAGTCTCTTCGATAATCTTTTGGTTACGACGTCTAAGGAGCAAGTCCCGTTCACCCAATGCAATGGCATTACCTCTACCATCCCCCATTATTTGGACTTCCACGTGTCTTGCATTTTCAATATATCTCTCGATGAAAACACCAGCGTCTCCGAAGTATGATTTTCCTTGATGTTGAACGGTAGCAAAAATCTGTTCGATTTCATCTTCGGTATCGACCTTTCTCAGACCAATACCACCACCACCTGCAGTAGATTTAACCATGACTGGATATTCGATTTTCCTAGCCACTTCCTTCGCCTCCTTAGCATCGATAATTAATGGAGAACCAGGGACTAGAGGGACATTTGCATTTTCAGCAATTTCTCTCGCAGAATGCTTCAACCCTAGTTTCCTGATAGTCTCTCCGGTAGGACCAACAAACACTATTCCTTCACGTTCACATCTATTGGAAAAATCAGCGTTCTCTGATAAAAACCCGTACCCTGGAATGATAGCGTCGGCATTGGATTCCTTTGCAGCAGCGATAATTTTGTCTATGTCCAAATAAGTTTCAGCAGCAGTGGATCCATTCAAGGCAATAGCAATGTCTGCATCGGTGACGTGCCTGGAGTATTTATCTGGGTCAGAATAAACAGCAATAGACTTGATATGAAGCTTTTTCAAAGTTTTCATAATTCTCACAGCAATTTCACCTCTGTTTGCAACTAAAACTCTATCAAAAGGCTTCTTCTGTGCAGCCTCTTGTTTTGCTAGATACTCCATGTACACTTTGAAGCTACCAAACGAGCTGATATCAACTGAGCCCTTGGATAGGTATCCTGACTCTTCACAGATAAACGATTTTACCCACTCACCATCCTCAAGCTCAACCGAACCAATCCCTAGCGGCTCTGGAACCATCGAGATAAATTCACCGAAGCGTTCAGTTGGAACGGAATAAACTTCCAACTGAATCTGGCACCCAGTTGATGCATCAACCCTTCTTAGGCCGGGCTTTAGAACTGGACCGGTCTTAGGAAGAGCAAACAGTTGGTATTTCTTGGAAGTTTTTGGTGAAGATAAGTATGTGGCGTTTACTTTCTCTAGTTGCCAGTGTAAAGGAAGGCCCTTCAAATGTGCACCAACCACAGCAAGCTTTATGGCGGACTTCGAGTTCACATCGGGACCTGTCAATTCATCGTCAAGACCTAAAACCATTTTGTCTGTAAAGGCACCGTAGCATCTTGAACCATTTGGGAAAAGCTGTTGGAAATATCTCTTTGCCAAATCCAGCAAGGCATAGTCGGTGAACTTTTTCCCGATTAGTGTAATCCCATTCGAGAGATGGTCTTGTCTAAATCCGGCAGGAACAGCCAAGGCAGCTAAGTCAGCCAGGTTCACAAAGTTTGTCCATGTGCCCTGTCTAGAGTTTACGAGAACGGGCTCGTCGGCTACCTGTTGTAAAGTAGGGTTCAAAGGACAGGTCGGAACGCAAAGAACGTCGATATTTTCTAAAAGTTTATTAACTTTCTGCAAAATGCCTTGTCTTTTGTACTCAAACTTAAAGGCATCAGAAGCGTCAAAATTGGTGGCTGTTTTAATGATTGAGATAACAGTTGGATCCAAAGTATCCTCTGGCGGGTTGGATTCCAAAAACTTCTGTGTAGCAGCGTAGCGCTCGGCTACCCATGGACCCTCATATAGGCACCTCGCCAGATCTAGTAGCGGTTCAAAGTCAAGGGTGACAATGTTGGCACCTGTTTTCTTCAAAGCTTCAATTGCTCTGGCGTAAAGTTTGGGGTTCTCGGTTTCACCGTACCATGGAACATCCTTGGGGATCGCCACAGTGCAGTTGGTATTGAATTTATGCAATGGGTTTGGGGGGTAAGCTCTAGAATATTCATCATTTTCCCCATCTGGTTGACACATGATCTTGAAGCAACGTTCCGCGTCTGTTAGATTTAACGCAAATATGGAAACACAGTCTAGAGACTTGCAAGCTGGAACAACGCCTTGGCAGGAAAAGACACCCTTCGTAGGTTTCAATCCTATTAAGTTATTTAAAGCCGCTGGCACACGACCAGAACCTGCCGTATCGGTACCGAGAGCAATCGGGACGATACCTTCAGCGACAACTCTCGCAGAGCCCGCAGAGGAGCCTCCAGAGACATACTTATCGTCGAAGACACAAGTCGTTTTTCCGTATGGTGACCTTGTGCCTACTAGTCCCGTTGCAAATTGGTCTAGATTAGTCTTACCAGCAATAATGGCGCCGGCATCTCTCAAAAGCTGGACAACTTTAGAGTCTTTCTCGGGTTCGTATGCAAATGATGGACAGGCAGCGGTTGTCGAGAACCCCTTGGCGTCTATGTTGTCCTTGATGGCAATTGGAACACCGTAAAGCGGAAGAGACTCTTTGTTCTCACGAGTTTGTAGTATTTGCCATTGTTGAGATAAGTTGTCCGCAGAAGCAACAGAAATCCAGGCAGGGTTTTCCGGAGCAGTAATTTGCGAGCTGATAAGATTCAAAAGTGTGTTGTAAGAAACTATTGGAGAAGAATTTTGGTGGAACTTGATCCATTGTTCAATGGACCAGCCCAAAGTTATTTCTGGTGTAGTAACAGTCATTGTATTTAGCAATGTTGAGTAGTGCTAACAGATTAAAAATGAAATGTTTGGGTATTTAGGTCTACAATAGAGTGGGAAACGAAAATAGATCACATCCATCGGGAAATACCTCACCCGAAAGATGGAAGACTTTTATAATAAACGGACCCGGCAAAAGACTTTGTCATCTAGATAATGCACTAGTTTAACGGGGTAATAAAATGTTGCTATCTAGAGCACTGTGGAAAGATAGCACAAATTTCATATCAGACGGTGAGGCAAAGGTGTCCCTTTTGACCAAACTGCAGTGAAAACATAGAACAAGATATTCCGGGCACTTGAGTTCTCAGATTGTGTTCTCAATTTTCTTACTGATAAGAAAGATTAGACAGCGCTTATCTCAACTGCAGGTTTCTTCTTTCGGTAAAAGCCAACGAATTGTCGTTTTGCAATTTTCGGGTAACTATTTCTTCTTTCGGAATTTTTCATTTTGAAAATGCGCATTTTTTCGCGGGAGTGCGCAAAGAGGCTCGATCTAGTTGCGATGTTTTTTAACGTACAATCAACAGCGATAGATACATGTATGTTCACGGCCTTTGGGAGATTGGAAAGTGCGCTTAGATGGTACCTGGATGCCTATGTTACGGATTATCATCATAGTAATATCATTGAATTACCTCATAAAAGATTTTTATGGACTGCCCACGTTATTTTGTTTAACGTAGAAATGACTAAGCTAAAAGCCCCAAACTTAAAAGTTATTTCTTCTTCGATCTTCTTCAGGGTAAAAAGATGTCAAATCTGTGTTTCTCAAATTTGCGTACTTCAGAAAGTGAACAAACAAGTAAAAGTATGACTGGTGGCCACATAAAACACCAAAAAAAAGGCAAAAATGTAGAGGCACGCACGCATTTCTAGTAGGCGCATTACACCCGTTTATCGTTTTCGAAGAGCCCTTGCTGTCTTGGGCTTGTAATATTGTGCTATTTAACAACAGAATATACGCATAACCGTTTTTGCTCCGCCCGGCGTCATATAAGTATAGCAATGCCTAAGTCGAAAAAAAAATATTGGTATCAATACTCTAGGTGTTTGAATACTTTATTAGCACAGTAATCGTGCTGATTCAAGTGCTTAAATTGCCGCATCTTAAAGATCAATGCTTTTGTAAGATGCCTTATTGTAATCTTGCGTTTACGCATATGTAAAAGAGGGATTTAAAGTCAAGACGGGAAAAAGCAAAACAGTACTTCAGAAAGTAATACATAAGAGTGTCTTTCTCGCGGCACTTTTTGTGAAATTTAGTGTCACGTCAATTACATCATCTTTTTGCTCAAAATGCGCCAATTGGCGCTTTCTCTGTTCACGCCCTCTTAAATACTTTCCTAAAAAGAAATAAAACCTTAAAAGCTTTATGTTCTTTTGAAGTGATATTCGGTACAACATCAAATATATACGTTACTCTCAGCAAGCTTCTGCTCATATTCTTCAGAGAAAAGATTTGAAAGGATTTTCAGGTCACATTTATATTCCATTCAGATGTATAAGAATTGCTTCCAATAAGTGGTAGTGTACCTTATTAAAACAAAATATGAAGTCCTTTGGATGGTTTCGGATGATGGATAAGTATTAAGACTGAAATATAGCATTTGTACTTACGATTCGCAGATCATTCACGTAACTGTGTTCTTTTTCCAAGGTTTCAGGTTGCCCGAGCTTCTTTTTTTGATACCACCCTCTTGTAAGAAAATATCCACTACTCGTATACAAGAAAACCAGAGAACTAATACCCTTATAATACTCGTCTCGTACTACGGATATTATGGAGTACCCAAAAAATAAAGACTCGCACTCAGGATTGAACTAAGGACCAACAGATTTGCAATCTGCTGCGCTACCGCTGCGCCATACGAGCAATTAAAAAACAATTTTTTGAAATGTGTAGCCTGTCCTTATACATTAAATTTTAACACATGCCCTATATAATAAATGTCAATTAAACATGTTAATAAACTAGTTAGCATCTCAGTTAAGTATGTTTAAAGGTTCTGGTAGTATATTTTCCAACTTTATTGTATTCACAAAAAGACTGAACCATTACCACACCCAGCTTTGAAAGCAGTTTAATAACAAGAGTAGTTTAACCCATACTGTTTCTGATTACCAGAATGTTAAGTAACTTGTAGCTGTTCTTCGTAATAGCCTTTCTTTTTTTGTATATTTACCATATGTTCATTTCCTTACTGAGAGAAAGACCGGATACATCCCTCTAAAATAAGTACCTAGTAATAGTTGGCTTTTGTTGGAATTCCGCAGATGAATACAGAAATGCGGTAAGTAAAATTAGAGACGCTACAATTGAGGTAGTGGTCTCGCCAGCTGTCATTCACGCGTTTTTACCCAGATTCGGTAGTAACGCGTAAAATGAAAGCTAACACAAGCCAAAAGATTTCCTCTTTGGTTAGGAATAGCCGAATAGGAAAAGTTTTGCATCGTGGACGAAGTGGTTTATTCATCTCAGAATTAACCATATAAAAGCACACGATATAGCTCGTTTCTCTCGAAGAATTTTAGCAAGATTAATATTTAATTTTGTATTTTATTTAGAGGTTTCTTTCTCACTACGGTGAGGGCAAGAATTCCTATAATACAGGTTAAACAACTACATCCTGAGATGTCTTGGTCCAGAGGAACAACCAACAACAAGCTAAAATCCTTCGAGAGCTTCGATCAGCTTTACGCTTCCTCAAAAAAAAAGGCATTACACAATCACTAGTAGGGATTAAATAAAGGGGAACAATCCGAATAAAACAAGGTTCAGACCACTTAGCTTTAAACAAATTATTTATACAATATCTTGTTTTTAGAATTTCTTCATAATTTATGCGTAACAGTTCGTCCTTGCATGAGTATAAATATACTTCAACATATAGTGAGCTCCAAATACATCTTTCAATCCACCTCTTTATATTGTTTACTGACAGGAGTTCAAGGCTTTGACACTACTCTCACATGTAAGAATGTAGAATTTTGGACCAATGTTCCCGCTTCCGTTGGGAACATTCATCTCCCAGTACGTAATTACCCCAACAAATTATTCTCGCCACCTTTTTGATCAGTTTTGAAATCGAAGAAAGTGGTTTGAGTTTACAATGTCCCACTTTCATTTCAGGCATTCTCGAGACAACTGCAATGTTTTCTTAGTGTATTTAATTAAAGAAAGAAGGTCTGGCGGGACTAACAAAAAACGGGAGGAGACCAAAATAATGATAAAATAAACACCAATTATCCCATTATATTCGGTTTTCTCCAAGCCTCTGATGTAATTGGTACGTAAAGAAAGAAAGACATATTTCAGATCAATATCGATAAACATAAGGCGGTGGGAAACAGTATCGACTGGCGCAATAGAAGCATAGTTTTTTGAACTGCCATCTTCTGAATTCAAAAGAGAGAGTATACATAGCACATGCCCAAAAACTTCTAATAGTACTAAAGCGTTTCAAGAACTTCATCAGAACGATGCATGCCTTAAGGTACATTCATCAGTATTTTATGTTACCCGGCCATGCTGTAACTTTCTATCATTTTCTTTTTTCACTTCTTTCTAGCGCTCCATTTCTATAGCACAGTTTAAAGCGATGTGGTAAAGGTCGAACAGTAGCGCTACCAAACAAATTAATTCTGCGAAAGTAGTTTTGGGCAACTTTTAAGGTTGAAGCTTGAGCTTCTCGTATCTTCTCATCATTATATTCTTTTTTTTTAACTCTCCCACATACCAGCCACAGGCATGGTGATACCACTGACAAGAAAACTACTTAGAGATTGGAAACACATTTGTAGGAGTACCATCAACAAGACTACAGAATCAAAAAGGTACGTTTTGAAACCGCAGGATACTAATGTACATATTTGGCATTTACTGCTTTTAGAACCCGTCGTTGGACTTGAGCTTTATTTCATTCTATATGTTGACGATAATGTGCTTTCATTGAGATGTTTAACTCCTAATGAAAACTTTCCACTTAAGATGAATGTAAACATCTCTTACATGTGGCCGATATTAAGAAAGGAGGGTTTTTTTGGATTAATAATGAAGTTGTGGTATTTATTTTATGGCGGTGTTGGGACTGTTCAGAAGATGGAGCCTGTTTCGAGATTATTAAAAGCGTGGAATAGAATTATGTACAGAAATTTTACCGTATGTTTCCCAGAGGTAACGGGATATTTGCAAGAAGGTGACTATGAAATGGTGAAGGATTTGTCGAAGCAACTGAAAGAATATCAGCATTGCGGTGCTCAGCCCATAATACATTCCAAAATGAACGAGCACAACCGCACCAATATACACGAAAGCTTTGAAGCACTTAGCTCTCATACCAACGATGAAGGTTTGAGAATGTTCGATGACGTCTTCTGTCCAAACGCAGTTTCTCAAAGTCCAACTGATAAGAGAAATAACTTGTTCAGGTCTGATTTGATAATCTATACTCAAGAAGATGAGGGCCCACCAAAAAAAGAAGGAGACTCTAAGTTTCATTCATACTGGTACACCCGCTTTTCTTAGCAAGCGAAGGTGTTTCCATTTTCATGAGAATTAATCCACTTCACTTCTTTTTTAAATACCAAGGACTTTTTTGGCTGCATTTATTGCATCTGCTGTTTTGCTTCAGCGTCAACTTATATATCTATATTTCTATGCATTTCATACAAGGGATATACCCATTCCATTCCTTTACCTGACTATTTCGTAGTATTCAAATGAATTTGATGATGAGCCTATTTGGAATGTTTCAAAATGGTTTTAATCATCTCGTTTCCAATAACATTAGCTTCAGGGAACATTGGCTCAAAAAACTTTTGTACTGACTCGAACTGTCTCTTGTACAGGTCAAAATTTCCAAATGTGACCAATGAACTCCATTCTCTTGCAGCCACAACAAACTCTAAATCGTCTCTTCTAAAAGATTGGTCGTTCATTGCAGCATTGATCGTTTGTTCTAATATGGCGGGAGTCAAAAATAGATACTCGGATACCCCCAAAAATATCCTAAATAAGGGGGTAGAGCAAATCATATGGTCATACGGATTAATACCCAGTTGATACCACGAGTCTACAATGGCCAACAATGCTAAATGAGAATTTGGTAGCATTTGCTTTATCGAAGGCGAGTCCCTTCCAGAATGCGGATCAGTACTTATTTCACTTTTTTTTGTTAGTTTCGACAAAGAATATTCCTCCAATATGAGGTCATCTAGTAAGAGCTTTCCTTTATGGCTATTGAATACAAATTCTTTGGCGTTCATCAGTCTTTCAACAAAG
The DNA here is from genome assembly GCF_000348985.1 of Huiozyma naganishii CBS 8797. Classification (NCBI taxonomy): domain Eukaryota; kingdom Fungi; phylum Ascomycota; class Saccharomycetes; order Saccharomycetales; family Saccharomycetaceae; genus Huiozyma; species Huiozyma naganishii. The sequence continues at coordinate 509,292 of NC_035922.1, forward strand.
TCCTTTCTCCTGTTATCTAAGCACATCGAGAAAAGCTCTGTCGCACTCGTAGCATACTGAAGAATTTGTTGGTGGGCATGTGGGTTTGTGATAGCCAACCCGGCATAGACGTGCCATTTATTGGAATAGATTCTTAAAGATATATTCACTTTCACATTCTCCAGGCCCCCGACCCATTTATTATCTTCAGCTAACCACGGATAAACTTTCAATTTGGCCCATGCAGAGCCCATAGAAAGGAATGCTGCGTGCGTAACAGCCTGTGTATCGGCAGTTATCCTATCGTGCTCCTCGTAAGTGAGGTAGACATGTTTGCTTTTCAGGCAGGAAACTACACTCTCGACAAAAAGTAGTGATTCCTTTTTGAAACTTCTGTGATCGATGATAACCAATGGCTGGCCTTCCGTATTAACTTTTGGGCCATGCAAAGAATGAACAGTAATAATCTCAACATCCTTTGGAAGATATTTCTCGAAAGCCCTGATCTCCGGACTCTTACAGCTCGTTTGTCCACCTACAATCGCGCCAACTTTCGAGGATGGGCCATACGCCGAAACGATTTTATCCAAGTTTGCAGCTTCTACGCTGTAAATGATATAATCACTAACCCTTGATACGTAGTGACCGTTTAATAGCACCTCAAATGACGCATCTGCATGTACTGCCGTCATGGACTCGAATAAATCTTCCCTATCGCAAGCAACTACTTTCCAGCCTGCATTCGAAAACTTGGTGGCGTAAAGTAGCCCCATATCACCCAAGCCAATAATACCTATTGTCTTTTCCCGTTTCCATTTTGATATCTGCTCGATAGATGCAACCATTGCTACCTCAGCAACTCTATTTGCAGGTGCAACTTTTTGTGAGTGTCAATTGTTCATCGAGGGCTTTTACACATATTTTTTTATTGAGCTTAATGGCAGAAGAAATACAAAGCTGGTAGTAAAGTAGTTTCTCACTCAAGTCCGCTAGCATTAAAAAATATAGTTCTATCTATGTAAAATCCTCTATTTGTTGTTATACGTGCTCTACTAATTATATCGGTTAAGGGTATATCCTTATTTCAATCCCACTAATCGTCCTTTTTTTAAAAATGTCTCTCTGTCATCATCGCTCTGTTCTTCAACATCTTGTACTCCCGCATCTTCATGCATGCCCATTGATTCCGTTTCCATAAGTTCATCTATCACCTCTACTGTTTTCGTTATGATATCAATGCCATTTCCCTTTTCATTTTGGAAGTAGCACCCTATGGCTAATGTCTTCTCCACTGCTTTCCCCATTCCCATCAAAGACACATACTTTGAGTTGTTCTTCCGTAGGTTTGCCAAGAACTTTTTCGTCCTTTTGAGCGCACTTATGTAAGGTGTAGAGGACTTGATATAGATTGTCGTTTTGATTTGCTTGTGCGATAGTGTCTTCAAGGTTGGGCGCCTTGTCACTAGCTTTGTGTTATTCGATTTCATTGTGTTAATGTATGGATCCGTACTCGGATATGTGTATATGAAGCTAGTTCAAGTTGATAGAGGCTCTTCACTTCTCATCGAGAGAAAGTGCTTGAATATTAATAAAAAAATATATACATTTTCAGTGTTGGTTCCTTAGCAGAAAAATCTTGTGTGGTGGAGCGAATAGAAACAACCCTTCAAGAATTTGCTGCGCTGTGTAACCACGGCTCGGTGTAAGTGGACCTATACGAGCGCCCATGGCCGAACTTGAAGATTCTCAAGTGCATGCCCATTTTGTTGATGGCCATGAGAGGAAAAAGTCATTAGTGGGTATAACACCTTTACCCTTGATGAGCGCTTTGGCTAAAATGTACCCCTTTTTAGTAGTAGTGGATTGCCTTTTGGACCAAGTGCTTTGGATATCCAGTGACAATAAACTGAACTTTATCTACTTGGTTATGGAATACCTGGCGCTAAGGGTTTTGTTTACATCGTCGTTCATACCCTTTAACCTGGAGGCGATTATAATGTACCTGATAGGTATTACATGCTCCTGCTTTCTACCTATCTCGTTTGCATACTATATAAAGAGCGTGTACAATGAGCTACGAGAAGGTGAACCACCTACAATGGATGAGATAATGGACCTCTGTCAGAATGTTGTCAATAAACTAAAAACCATAAGAGCAGAAATGTTGAACTTAATTGGAGGTAACGGTTTCTCTGTACGAAGGTTACTCACTGTGTGCGTCATATTATCCCCTCTTCAATACGCGCTTTTCAAGTTACGTTACCTCGATGCAAGAGGTTTCCTACTACTAACATTCCTGTCCGCATCTCTGTTTCATTCTGCCGCTGTCCAAACCACTGGCATTCTACTTTGGAGGCTGGTATGGGTACGGAACTTGTATCATGCTGCATGGAATATGGATGAGGAGTGTATTTCATTGAACCAGTATATTGAATACAAAAGTGAGCACACCTCTGACAAAGTCCACATAAACCTGGATGAAATACGATCAGATTTGCCGTTAGAAACAGCTAAAGACTTCACATTTTTTTTACGTTCATTTTTGAGTAATCTTGGAAGCGAGAACTACAATAAGTCGTTTGTTATAACGAAACAAGAACCGTTGAGAAAATTCCATGTTCTGGAAATAACAGTCATTCAAAATCAGAGGAAGTGGGACTTGGAAGGATGGTTACCCAGATTAATGGAATATGAGCGACCTACCTTCTTGTTGGAATTAGCTGAAAATAATGCTCGGAAATGCAGCACACTATTTGGACTGGAAAGCGAACTACCGCCTAATTGGTTCTGGCTTGAGACGACGTGGAGGTTTGAAGAGTGGAAATATTGCAATACGCAGTGGGTTGTACTAGGAGAGAACGATACACCGGAATGCTTTACAAGAACTCGGAATTTGAAGCGTTTGGCTTTTTCTGAAACCAAATAGCACTTCTGCAAACGTGAAATACTTGTATTGTGCAAATCTGAAATTTTCCCGTTCATATAACAATGTAGAGTAAGAAGAAATTATATATTTGTCGTTCTGGTGTGCATTAATTCATGTTTGTCCAAGAGAAAACCACTTTACCCAATTATTTCCAAACTATTATGGGTTGTGGTTAGCTACTTTATTGGTACGAATTGACATGCTTCGGGCAGTATTTAGTGAGATAAAAAAGATCGTTCCTTGGTAGAAAGACAAAGCAAAAATAATTGGACAAGTCCGGAGTCGAACCGAAGACCTCTCCCATGCTAAGGGAGCGCGCTACCAACTACGCCACATGCCCATATAATTGGTGAAATTGTGATGTAGTAACACCTGCATCACGACCTAAATAATAATTAGGTTATTACCCTGCTCGTCGCTAACGGTACGTAGACATCGAAAGAGCGAGTGGACGACGTTCCACTCGCACGTATATAAACCGGTATGTACGTATGTACTCGTATGTATGTTGGTGTTCTGTAATAAAGAGACCAAACATTAATTATAGAGTGACTAGATCCATCAGTGGGTTATCTATATACGATTGTACTTTATCACAAATTGAAAATTCACACTTGTTACCTTAAAATATAAGGGTTTTGGCATAAAAGAGTTTAAAAATGATATTCTAAACTTTAGTATGCAAGTTTTTTATCTGTCAAAAATAAAATAACAGGTATTAGTGCAACGTTATATTATTCATCGTCTTTTAAGAAATAGAAAGTTCTTGCAACAATTTATATATTTCCCGTATATTCTCCATATCCTGGAGAAGCTTTCGGCGTCGGTCACGCATCATCTGCTGGGAGAACACGTCACACTTATGATTCATTTACGTCTCTAGTTTCAAACTTCTATCAAATAGACTGTTGGAAGCAGCTTGAAACATAGACACATTGTTAGCGTAAAACTCGGTTGTTGCTGTGGACTAGGGTCAAACTAGGTTCTTATACAATCCAGCTAATATTTAAGTATATACTCTAGTCTACCCGTTGGTTGTACCTTGCTATGACTATTAGTTAATCAGCTATACTTGATAATACCTAATTATCGTTGGTTGATATTCAGAGAAGCTTCAAGTTCTGAGACAATCCGGCATGGCCAGGTTATATATGTTTCGGAAGTACCTGTAGGGTGCACTTATAAACAATTCCCTTATCCGGGTTCGCAGTGTTCCGTGCCGTTGTATAGTTTATGGCCAGCCAGCTATATTCGGGGATTCGCACAAATTATCCTAACACACATTTTTAAATCATGTTTATTGCAAGGTTCCCTTTATTATTATACCATCAAAAATGATAACAGAAAAAACATAATATGCTACAAATATGAGTATTGCTAGTAAATTTCAGATATTACGTTTTGAAGATCCTTTCCCAACTGACCACATGCTTCCTCTGCCTCCCGTTTCCATAAACAAACACTTGAATAGTCGCAATATTTACAGTAGGTGACCAAATTCTTGAGATTTGGTTTAATGGGTTCTATAGGTCGCTTCCCAAACCAAAACTTTGAACTGCTTGCATGATGTTGGCATAAATTGTCATGGGAATAAGTGAAGTCGATGTTATGGAAATTCTTTCCGAAACAATAATATTCTATCATTAATTTATCGGAGAGCAAACCGCCCATTAGGTTGTAGAATTGGGATAATCTGGCCGCGAAGTAGCGTAATGTCAAAGGTTTCTCCCACTTCTTACAAAACTCTCGAAGATGTTCTGAATTGTCACTAGTCAATAGTTCTTTATAAGGTGTCAAGTCATAGAACACTTTGTTATCTGCTTCGTTGCAGATATCAAAAGGCTCAAAATTTATGGAAACCCCATGTTTCAGGCGGTTCATATCGGGTATCAGAAATGGATGACGTACCATCAGGCTTAACGCATTGAGTGGATTTATGGGTGCGTCTACATCAAGCCCTCTCTTTTGGGCATTAATCAACAAGCTGTAATATGTTGTATCCGCGGCTTGCCCCAAAATATCTAGAAAAAACCTATAGTACATCACCTGTAATTTTGACGCCTTGACCACGGATGACTGGGTGGGTACTTGATAAACGTTTCTAGTTTTCACATCACCAACTACTATTTCCCAATCGTTTTGAGCTTGAGGGGTAGAAACTTTGGCCTGTAACCCTTCGATAACCTTCATAACGTCTGCGGTGCCTTCCAAATATTTCTGGTTAACTATCAAATTTTCACTTCTCTTGGATCTCAAAACTAGATGATCTATGATCCCACTGACAAGAACAAATTTCGATGCTGGATCAGTATCTGGACTTTCAGTGCGCCCCGAATCAAACATCCGTTGCCAATACTCTATTTTTTCCCCGCTTAGAAACGTTCCATTGTCATCGCTCGAATCCATGTAACCGTGACACAATACTTCCCTGGCCTCTCCATTAATAAATAAAGTCATTAGCCGATGCAACGTGTCTGACCAGCCTTCAAGTAACTTGAAAGTGGGGACGTTTAATCTCTGGTTAAATTCCAACCAATCGTCGTCAATCTTATAGATTGTAGACTCTAAAGTTGAATGCTGCTTGGCTCCAGATATGATGCGGCTCGTCGCAAACCTTGGCTTTTGAGAATAGATATCATAGGCGGTTCTCAACTCGCACCAGGATTTGGTAAGTAGTGAAGTTACCGAGAGTCTGTTTTGCCTTTCTGAAAAAGTACACTTCGAGAGTCCATCTCTATACGGATTGGGTTTTGTATCGGGAAGTTTATAACTCAGATATCCAGGGTGTGTTGTGCTTTCGCCAAATATTTCGCGCACCACGCCTATCTTGCCCAAAATATAGTTGTCTTTTGAGTTCAATTTTTTGGTAGATAGGACAACTTGTTGTAATTGTTTATCCTTAAAGAAGGAAAGTTCTTTGATGGTCTTTTGTTCATCTAGAGTCAAATCTGTGAGATCTTGATTTGCTTTAGGATGTTCCAGAGATGTCATTTCATTAACTCTTTTATTACAGTGAAGGTTTCTCCTGATCCATCGCGGTTTAACACGCCATTTTAGCATAATCTGATGGATTTTATTGTTGATCGAAAGTGTGTTCTATAGAATTATCATTCAGACGCGGTGCGAGGGGAGGGTTGTGAGAGAACTTTTGATCATGCATCAGTATGTGAACACTGAAAAAAAATAAATAAATTTAAAGGCTAAAAAAAAAAGATCTGTTACAGTCACGTTAATGGCAATTGTAACTCGTAGTCATGCACATTCAAAAGGTTATCTCAACCAATCCTATGATTTGGCAATTACAATTATTATTACTATTACTATTATAGAAGCTGTGTGAATACATGAGTGTTGAAGGTCAAAATGAAAATGAAAAAAAAATAACGATCGCCCAATTCTTCTAAACCTTCGTTATTCCCCATCTCTATATGATGAATTTGAGCAATTCCAACACCCCACCACCAATCAACAAGAACAGGAGCGCGCCGACCCAGTACTTGGAGATAGAAACCTTACCATCTTTGTCTTTCTTACTCACTTTCTTCTTCCCGTACTTTCTGTTCTGTTCAACTTTCTTGTTAAACTTTTGGTTTGCCAGCCTCTGTTTCGGGGTTTGCACTGCCATTGTCCTCGGTAACCTACTCCTTCTTGCTTTCACTCGAGGGGGGTAGAAACAAAAATATAATGTAACCGTAAAACACCAGTTACAATCCAAAGGCTTATATTAAATAGTGGGATCTTCAATTTTAAGTCGCACATTGCAGCATATGGCCACTAGAAAATGAAGAAAAGTGGAAACTGACACGAATACCTTTTGCAGAGGGCCGGGTAAAAAATAGCATGCTATCCGGGATCCCGTCCCTTTTCCGTGTAAAGTGACAAATGAACCAGCAAAACCTCAATTCCGCTGGTCTCGGCCTTTTTCGGTCAAAACTCGAAAAAGCATTCCCGTTTTTTTTTCGTTGCTGCAGACCGTGTTTATTTTTATTTTGGTGTTTTGCGGTTGTTTCAGTGGGCTGGGCAATTTTTGCCGTTTTGGGCAAAGATCCTCCTCGAGGTTTCGTGTTTTTTTTTGCAGTGCTTGGCCTATTGTTCTCCATTCCCCCACTTTTCGCTCCTTCTTCCCATTGTTCCCGCGCAAACGTGTTACACTGGTGTAAACAGCTCGGATGGCGTTACAGCGCCTCTAGCAGGATAGTTGTCGTTTCGGGTTTTGGGCTTGTTTACCGGTTTTCTTGTCTTTTCGCAGATTATATAAATATTACCGAACAAGCGTCTCCTCGGCATGGTGCTCTCTTCTCGTCTGTTTTCTTGCAATGTGTGCTTACTCGCTTTCCTACGAGAGGACTTTCTCTTCTGCAGTTCCTCTCTACTCAATTTATTTTCCAGTTTACGGTGTCCTAATTTTGCTATCATATATCAAGCATCTGGTAATCTACGCAAAGGAAGTTCAGTTTTATATATTATAGCACCAGTACCTTTCGCTAAATTTTTTTTTCATATCAATTGGGTATTATAAAAGTCTTTCATTTAAAAACAACAACTAAACTAGAGGATGAAGATATCTACTTTGTCGTCTACAGTGGGTCTTCTAGCAGGTCTTGCCAAGTTGGTCGCTGCAGACTGTTCGTTATCCAATGACGGGAACTACTACTGTGCCACAACAAACGCTATCATATACTCAAACGTCGGTGTCTCGGCCACATACAATGATGTCACTCTGATGGATGAAACTACCTGTGCGTGTTCGTCCCAACAGGTGTCCTTCTCAGGCAGTTTGGCTCCTTTAGATGAGGAATTGTCCGTCCATTTCAGAGGTCCAGTTAATCTGAAACAGTTTGCCGTCTACTATCCTGCCAACGGCGCAAGCTTGAAGAAAAGAGACAATGTCGCTGAAGAGGAATGTGCGGAAATCGTTACTAAGAGAAAGCACCGTCATAAGAGAGATATTGCAGTGGAATACGTCGAAGTTACTGCGACTATGTACGTCGACGCGGATGGTCAAACAGTGACCACTGGTACTGGTGAACAACAACCAACCACCACGCAGCTAGTAAATGACATTAACGTCGCTGAACAGACCCCAACTACTACGCAGCAAAACACTGTCGCCACCGAGCAGACTCCAATTCAACAAACCACCCCAACTACCACAACTCTTTCGAACAACAACTACCCACCAGCCACTACAACAGCACAACAGCAAGAAACAACCACAGCAAACACCATTGCAACCACTGCGACTGCTCCATCATCCTCTAACACCAATGGTGGGTCTGTTGCTGTTGGCTCTTGGGAAAGAACCAGTTACTTCACCCCAGGCTCCACTAGCAACTGTACCTTTATGAACAACCAAGGTGGTACTGCTGGTAGTGGTACATGGTCCGCATGCTTTGGTAACTCCATCTCATATGCCGCCTCGAACGGTGTGGACGGTGCTGGCTCCGCAATTGCTCTGGATGATGTTACGTTGAAGTCTGGCCAAGAATTCATGATCTTCTCCGGTGCTACCTGTAACGGTAACGAATGTGGATATTACAGAGAGGGGATCCCAGCCTATCATGGGTTCGGTGGTAACCAAAAGATCTTCGTCTTTGAATTCGAAATGCCATCAGACACCAACGGTAACGGGTATAACCAGGACATGCCTGCTATCTGGTTATTGAATGCCAAGATTCCAAGAACTCTACAGTATGGTAAATCAGAATGTTCATGTTGGGAAACCGGCTGTGGTGAGATGGACTTGTTCGAAATCTTGAGTAACGGATCTAACAAACTGATCTCACACGTCCACGATGCTCAAGGTGGCGGTACCCAGGACTACTTCCAAAGACCAATCGGCAACACTCTAAAGGCGGCTGTTATCTTCAACGGTAACGACAAATCTATTCACATTGTCGAGATTGATGGTGATGTGGGCGCCACTCTAGACCAGGCTACTGTTCAATCGTGGCTGAGCAAGTCTGGCTCTGCCGCTGCTTTGCCATGATTGGGTACTAACCCCTTCTTTTTTGAAAACCACCAAGGACAGTCGTGTCATACGTTTCAGAGCTGCTGAAACGGATGGTCAACTATTATCAGATTCAATTTTCTTTTTCCACTATGACCAGAGAAAGAAATTCAAAGAACACATACATAAAAATAAAATCTCTGTCGCATAAGTATATGTGACAGGTTGTAGCATTAATAAATAACTCCTCTCTCTAACAATTAAAAAGGAATTGGCGGGAAGCCAAAGCGCAACTCGAAACAGTGATACAGGGGCGATATAATGCATTATAGTCCTTACATACTTAGTTACTTAAATCCGTGTAGTTTGGATCGTTCTTTTCCAAATCCACCATGACATTACGGAAGAGCGTGTTGGAGTCCTTACGCGTCCTTTTGTGTTTGTTAGAGTCGAAATCAACAGATTCATCAAACATAATGGTGGTGCTTGATTTTTGTGGTGCACGTCTAAAGATGAAACTAGTCCACGACTTGAAATTTTCCTTTATATGAAATCCAAACCTCTTAACATTCCCTAAATTGTTGGAACATAAAAAGGTGTAGATGCAGTACTCGAGGTACAGTAACGAAAACCGAAGACGAAGCCGATAACCACGACAAGAAAGTATATGGTTCCCAGAGACTTCATTGAAATTTGCATCACTCAAATGCCAAGATGAACCTCTGGCAATGGAGAAAAACGAATGCGGGTGTTTCTTGTAGTCTTCCGGTTGCAATATTCTCACGGCGTTATTCTCGGTAATCGTAGTCCATCTTTTATATTGTTTCCAGACGACACTCACAAAAATGGGACCCGTAGACCCCAAGATACTCAAATACGGTAGGTACCAGTTCTTGTCGTAATGTTTTAGCGACTTAGTCAACTTCAATATGAACGGGTGGTTTGGCACACTCCCCATAACGTCGTTTGATATCCCTGTTGGCGATGTCTTTCTCACAAAGGCAGGGTATTTCAGTAACGGGTCTAACCTCCTCTCACAGCCATCGTCCAAATCGATGTAAACGCCACCGTATTTCAGTAAGATAAAATATCGAATGGCATCTGCTCTTTCTATCGGATACCTGTAGTTGTTGAAAGTATCCAAAAACCAGGGATACTCTTCGGCAATAAAAGATTTAGAACTCTCGTCGGTCCACAGGATATACTGATAGTCCGGATGCAGGTCTTTACATTTTTTTTGACTCTCCACCCATTGTTTGGGGATGTCTTCTGTCTTATAGGTCTGATGAATGATTTTGGGTATCAGTTGCGTTGATTTATCTACAGATGCAGAGGAATTGATATCATTATCGAGCAAGGCGTCCTTCATCGTATCATCAACACACATCGATAACAGATCGAATGTGTAATACAGAATGAATATGATTAGTGCCGCGTTTGCAACGATGAGGATTTTGAACTCCTTTTTAATCACCACCATCGTGCTAGCTGGATGCTTAGTTATGACAAAAACAAAGTAATGGAGATGTCCAGTTCAAATCCAACGCCAAATAGATGTAGTACTGCGAATTTTTGCGCTCCTGTTCCTTTGAAAGAAAGAATTCCAGAAAAGACTTGAAGAGGGGAAACTAACACTGCTTATATTATTCTCGTTGTCAAGCAGATAAAAAGTCAATGGCACAGCATATATTTAGCCCAAGTAATCGGAAAATTTCACCTCTGAGTAAAATAATACGTAAACGTCATAGACAGCAATTTTGCAAGGAGAAAGTAAGGAGTCCATCACAAACATCGAATGTTTTGAAGAGGGAACGACGGCAAGATACAATTTTTCTACGGTAAGAGGGTTCTCGACCCACAGGAAAACGACGAGGGGCAGCGGGAAGCTTTGACACAACTTGGCTGGTATAAACAAACAAAGGCAAGAAAGAAGGCGCGAAAATGGTGAGAAAAAAAAAGGAAAAAAACACAGCCACCGTTTACTATCGCGTCATTTTTGTTGCCTGTGAGAGAAAAGCCGTAGAAACTCGAGAACTTTGAGATCGAGGAACGGTTATGTAATTTTTTGGCACCGTCGAAAGTGACGGGGGACGGGACCCCCCCCTCTCCCCCTCCTTCTACTAACAGTATTATCCCCCCCCCGGGGGGATAACACCTTCTTAGAATGTCCATTCAGCTCAAAGAATCTGCTGTGTCAATAGGATTCCGTGGGGGTGGGGTGGACACGAGCTGTAGTTTTTTTTTTATAGATGCTACCGTAAACAGCTTACATATTTACCGATTATACGACGAGAGTAGGCAAAAAATGGTTTCTTCTTGGTTTCAGTTGCGGTTCGAAATAATGCACCGCTTTCTAGACATCCTGGAAGTACGGATGCATCGTGGCACGCCTTGCACTAATCCGATTGATTGGGTCATAAGCTAGTAGCTTGTCCAGCAATTCGATTCCATGAGCGTCTAAACTTGGAACCATTTGGGCAAGGTCCTTTCGGCGCCATTGCGGGAAACTTGGTTTGAAGTCCGGCAAGTAAACGATATCGGGCCAAACGGTTTCATTTGGCGTCCCTAATATTCTGAAAATCTTGAAAATCTGGTCAATCTCACTGTCACCGCTGAATAATGGCTTTCTGTTGCACATCTCGGCAAATATACAACCAATTGACCATGTATCGACACCTGTACTATATTGCTTACCGCCCAACAACACCTCTGGAGCTCTGTACCACAAAGTAACAATCTCATGTGTATACGCTCTTAGGGGCACCCCAAACGCTCTTGCAAGCCCAAAGTCACCCAACTTCAAATTACCCTCTTTATTAATCAACAGGTTCTGAGGCTTCAAGTCACGGTGCAAAATTCTGTGGGCATGGCAATAGGCTATACCTTTGCACAATTGCATCATAAACTTCTTCACAACGTTGCTGCCCAAGTGCTGGTCCTTTGGTATGGCCTCCATATATCTTTTCAAATCAAGATCCAAGAACTCGAAAACTAAATATAGCTTGTGTGCATCCGAGTGGACAATGTCGTACAAACGCACAATGTTATCATCCTTCAACTCCTTTAAGAGGGATATTTCCCTGATGGCTGTGCTGGGGACACCTTCATCTTCACTTTCAAGCCTGATTTTTTTCAGGGCGACCACCCTCTGGCCCTGGCGAAGATCCAGCGCTTTGTACACAACACCATACGTACCTTCACCAACTTTCTCTAGTCTCTTGTAGTTTGCCAGTTCAGCACTCATTGCTCTGTGTCTAGTTTGTGTTGGATCGCGTAATCACAGACAGGGAAGTTGACTACTTTTGCCTTTTCTATTAGCCTCTTTATAAAAGCGATCTCTAATGGAACGTAACGAATTTTTTTCTCTATTAATTTTCTCTTTTCTTGATCTCGATTTTATTTCAATCCCTTTTCTGATAACTAATGAGCTGGAATCTACGTTTTCTCCATTCAGACCCTTCACCAACGTGTCGGTCAAACTGTATGAATCTCAGTTTGGGTTTAGATTTATTTAAAAATACGATAAGCTTATACAATTAACCTTACTGTTGCTTGGCCAACGTCGCAGCTTTTTTTAAAGCTCTCGTCCTGATGGACTTGTGGAATGAGTAGTTGATTGCGTTTACAATCTTCGAGTAGACACCGAAAGTTTCATCGATGACGAACTCGTAAATGGCGTGGGACCAGAACGGTGTCATAGTGGCATACCTTTCTTGAGAACCACAACGTCTACCGAAGGACCCCAAAGTTGACTGGACAAATTTCTTTGGACTTGGAATCATCATCGAAGTTCTTCTAATCTTGGACATAGAGCTCGTAACCAAGTAGGATAGAACCAATTGAACGTCAATTTTATCCCCAGATAGTTCACCAGCCAAGGAATTGGACCAACTCTGTAGGAACGCCTTAGATCCACTGTAGGTCGCTAATAGCGGAGTGGGGATAAGCCCACCAAAGGAGCCCATGGTAAGGATCAACCCCCTGGAAGCCTGCTTCGATTTAATAGATTGGATGATATGTGGAGTAACAATCTGGGTAATCATCAGAGTTGCAGTGTTATTGATGGTAATGATGTTTCTCAACTCGTCTTCTTCGGTCTCTAAGAATGGGACTGGAATCGAGTGAGACAGGCCAACGTTATTAATCAACGCGGTAATTGGCAAGCTGTCACATATCTGTCTAATTTTGGTGTAGTTGGAACTGTCATCTGCTGAGATGTCCACAGCCAAAATCTTGGCCCGAACGTTGTACTTCTTCTCAATTTCCTCTTTCAATGCTTCCAACTTGCTGATTGTTCTTGAAATCAGAATAACATTGAAACCACGAGAAGCCATTTGGTAAGCAAACTCTTTACCAATCCCATCACTCGCACCGGTGATCACACAGTAAGCGCCCTTTTTCGCACCGTATTTTGAGAAATTCACTGGTGGTAAAATGTACAAATCAGCAAAAAGAGCCATGCATCTCAGGATCAAAGTGGTCAATTTTATGACCCCAAACCCAAAGATACCCCAGCATGCAGCGTTAAAGCACTTAGACTTTGTTGAAAGTTCCTGAAGCTGATCTAAAAAAGACATTGTTGCGGCGTGGTATCTTTACCCTTCCTGTGTTATTATCGATACTAATTCTTTTCGAATTTTCTTCTCTTATTTTCTACGCGACCTTTAAAAAAACTAGATATTTTACCGGGTAAAGAAGCCAAACACAGGGCAGTTATGGTTTTTCCCAAAGGAGGTTAAGCGCAAAAGGAACTGGATGTATATTTTTCATTAGAAACATAAGTTTTAGTGTGGAGGAGAATATATATTACTTAGGAACGCCCGTATTGTCTACGTAGACTATTAATTATTACTTTTTGGAGATCACCCTGTTAAGCTGTCGTCCTGATTGACCCACGACGTCATATCGCGTAGAGACATAATGCAGCTCAATTTTCTCATATCCTCCTCTTCTTTGCTAATCAATGCGTTCAATCTATCGCATGTTTCCAAGAGTAGCGGCTTCCCCTGAGACTTCTGCCACAACTTAAACTTGACAATAAACTTGACGTCTTTGATTTTAGACAAATTTCTCATCTCCAAAACGCTGATGTTGGGGAAATAATTGAAACCCAAAAGGCAAGGCACTGAGAAATCGGTTAGCAGTTCGCAATTGTTCAACGAAAGTCTTCTTATGTTGTGTCCGTTTGATTTGGCGAATTCCCAGATACCGGTGTCTGTAATATGGCATCCAGCAACACCAACAGTTTCTACGTTTGTGTATTTGCCCAGTGCAACCACGGATATATCCGTTATCTTCCACCCGTTCTTGTGTCTACCTACGTTGATTGTCTGTAACAGTGGACAGTTTATTGCAATGGAAACAATGCCAATATCACTGATATTATCGCATGCCCTTAGGTCAAGGTGCTTCAAATTTTTCAAAAATGGGGAAATCTTTAGCAAGTAGTTGTCGTCAATTGCTTTGTTCCCGGTTATAGTAATTTCTTCCAACCTTTTCATACTGCTGAAACAGTGTATCGGCAATCTGAATTGTGGACATATGTGGATTTTGAGAGCCTTCAAGTCACTAAGGAAAAAAAAATCTACTTCACGTTTCCTCATGGGGTAAGATTGCATTATTTTATTCAGTGTCATCGTTTCAACTTTAAACAAAGTTGTTCTTTGTGTCAGTTGGAAAAATAGTTGCACTTTAACGACGCTGGAGAATACGGGGGTTCTGCTCAAGATCGGGAAACTGACGCGAGACCATAGCCTATTGACGAGCATACAATTGAAACGAGATCCCTCGTCTACTTGACGCAATATGTTTTCCAGGATCTCGGGAATTTGGAATATGGGGTGGGCCCTATTGATGTGTTGGGTGATGACCAAGTCTGTGAAATTTTTCTCCAATGATTGAGGAGTTGGCAAGAAACTGATCACGCGCGGTTTCCTATCTGGTGTAGTTGGAGTTGGTAAACTGAGGAATGGTTCAACATCTGTTTGTAATGATAGTATTTTTTCCTCACCACTTTTGGTTAAAGTGGACTTTAATTCCTCAGAGAATTGGAAATGCTGGTTGTTACCCAACCTATTCCTTCTTGTTGGAGAGTTCGATCTCGATTGTCTTTTATCTGTCGATGGCTTTTTATCGTTTAATTGTTTTTTAAAGGGGTGCTTCACCTCTGAGATGGAATGCGCTAATCCATTTTTACTTGCATTAGTCGATTCAATTGTTCTTTTATTATAAATGTTCAGAAATGATGACTTGAAATTCATAATTGATCAAACGCAAATACGGGACAAACCAGAAAAAGAAAAACACGCAGAGAAATAAATCAAATAAAGAAAGTGTCAAAGTTAAAGATAAGTGAATACCTTTTTAAATGAATGGACGGGTTCTTGAAAGGTTTGGATAGGAGAATTGGGTTTGGCAAGGTGAAAAAAAAGGTGGAGAAGTATGGTGAAAACCCTTTTTGATTCTCTTGAGAAAGGAATGGACGATACTTCAAGTATAGGTAATATCTGAGAGAGCTGTATGAAGACCTTCTGGTCTTGACAAAAGTTTCTTGAAGATGGCATACGGGAAAAGGGAAAAAAAGTAGTATAAGGTTGAACTTCAATGACCGGTTAGTATATATACATAGTGCACCATTCTAGCACTTTATTTTGGTTGCCGCCTTTTTAAGCAATTGAGAACTACCCCAGCATTGCAGTTTGTTTAGATCGACAGTCTTTCGTAGATAACCGCGCTCTCTAACACCAGCGGTGAACCAGATTCTGTGCTTACCATTTGTTATGAAAATAGTCCAATGCTGGGAGTTTCCGGGTAATGTGTCAGCTGCTGGTCAAATTTGTTTTTCATTTCTACTTTTTTTTTTTTTAAATCTAGTCTAATTTTTCTAAGAAAATAGAAAACAATACAAAAATGAACTGATGCTTTTTTTTCCACATACCAGCACTAAACAACAGTGACCAGTTGATGAGGTAAAGCTCTATCCGCAAAAAGTAACCCCCCCTTTCCTTCCTTGATGAGCCACCGGAGCATTGTGCTCCTTGGATGTCAAAGACAAAATAATTACCAGTGACAACACGGAGCACCAGAGAGATTTTCTAACCAGCGAGAGATATGTTTCTCTTTGACCTCACTCTCTATCACCTACGTGGGATAGTAAGGGATGAGAGGGTAACAGATATATATATATATAGTAAACGCAGGAACCCTACAGAAACGTGACTTCCACAGCCTCCCAGATACAAAGAGTCATTCCACAATTAGCTCAGCTCAGCTTACCCTTGAGGTAGTGCGGTAAAATTACTCAGAGCGTCTCCTTGTTTCCCTTTGCCTAAAAGAAAATTGCTCCACTCAAAGATGAAACTCCGGGTGATCTGCGTTTTTCCCCCAAAAGGGGAAATCATCCTGTCTTCAATGCGGAAGAACTCGCTCATTCTCGAGTGCTTCTACGGGGGTTTCACTGCCGCGCCCAGAAAAAGAAATTAAATCTTGTCTCGACCTCCTTTTTGAGCACGTTTCTTTTACCCGAAAAAGAAACGAAAAAAAGCAATGTCAAGGAAAAGAACACCCCGAAACGGTCTTTTTGTTTCTTTTTTTTATTTTTATCTTATCGGAAAAACTAATGGACTTCTTGTGGATCTCACAGTTGGATTCTCCAAGAAATAAAAATATGTGTATATATATGTACATGTATAAACGCGTTTGAGGAACACGCCGGTGGACACTTTGAAAGGTGTTTTTCTTCAATCGTCTGTTTTTTGTGCTTAGCGGTCCGACGTAATCATCCAATACATACGCTCCTAAGAAACATTACAATGCAGGCAAGTTCACAGGTTTTAAGTTTTGTAAACAACCCCAACGAGGATGAACTGAGGCTACGGTCTCTTTGCTTCCCGGAATCATACGATGCAAACAGTACTGCGCCATCGGTGAATTCGTACCTTCGGCGGATTTACGGTGACAGCGTATCTTCATCCAACAATAACAATAGCAGAAGCGGGAACAAGAACAGAGATAGATCTTGTTCCAACATGTTCAGCGACACCATGTCCACTACGACCACAGAGTTTGAGGAGAGGAAAGTGCTTCTGGACAGGCTAAACGCGTACTCATTTAAGAACGCGACAAAGGATACTCTAAAATCCGAGGACGTTCAGCAGAGTGGGAACACCACATCTGAAGAAGACGATTATGCTGTCGATGACGAGGAGGAAGACGACGACGACGATGAGAAGGATATGTGTCCAAGAACTCCTTCACCAATAAGTGACGAAGGCGAGGGCGACGGTAAATACAGTCTTGGGAAAAGCCCTCGTGGGAGTATGTTCATCTCATCGATGTCCGCGTACAACAACCCTGCAAGCGCAAAGAGGAAACCTTCGCAGAGAAGAAGTAAGCCTATTTCCTTGACGAAGGCGTTTGGCGGGTTGTACATCAACAGTAACCCAACCGAGGGTAACAACAACAATAACAATAACGGCAGCAACAGCAACACTCCGTTGTCTGCTAGGTCGCCTTCTGCGTTGAAATTTGATATGTACATGGGCAATGAGTTTGATAAGGATGATGACGAGTCCGTGATAAGCCCCATGAGCTTCGGAAACAATATGTCGCCCTTGTTCACTATGAACGGCACAAGTGACCAAATCCAAAGAAACCAATCTGGCCAGTTTGACAGCTTGAAGCAGTTCGTGGCAATGAATAATTTGAATACAAGAGGCAAGAGTTTCACACATAGGCCAAGTGTATCAAAGATGTGCCGTGATTCCAACTTGAACTGAGCGCGATCTTTGGTACCATGGAGGAGCACAATGCAGGCCATTGACAACCACTCGTTTATTTTCGACAAAAAACCCCTGCCATACATGTTTATATATTCCCGCAGCTAAATAATTTTTAATACTAATACTAATTCAATCCACCTCTCCTTCGTGAGCGCACTGGACTGGCATTTCAAAGTTCGCTTTGTCGTAGGAGCATCGCGTAAAGTATATATACACAATAAAAAAAGAAAGGAAAAAACGGCTCGAAAACACCTTTTTTAAGAAATTTGATCCCAAGAGATGTAAACAGAGCTGTTGAGGTTCTGCATCGAGTACAGCCGAGATCGACTGAGCCGTCATCGGGGTCAATATGAGCTGGTCGTTTAATCCCGAGAAGGACAATGTATCCAAATACATGGTTCATTCTTTGAATGTGCTCAATAATAGCCTGGATCAAAACATGGATGATTCGGTCCTCCACTCTGCTGACCAGTGGCTAAGAGATAAGTTTGAGAATGTTCTTGCATCTCCACAGCAAACAACATCCCTTAACAACAATGACTTTGAATTCACTGATAAAAATGATATATTCACTACTGCAAATGCTTCTCCAGAGAGGAGGAAGACACCAACAAAGAGTAACGCCTCCAGCGAGTTTACACCAAGGTCACTGTCAAAGCAAGTTCCAGAGAGGGCAAAAAAGGGTACAATGTGGTCGCCGTTTAGCAAGGAGCGCTCACCGGCAATTCCAACTTCCAATAAACCACTGTCAAATAGAGAACCCATAGCTACAAATACAGAAAGCCCTACCCGCGGAGAGAACATCATTAACACAGGCAATCATAGTACGCCAGATACCACTTCTGTGCAACGAAATCCCAACGGTAAAGAAAAAGAACAGTCTGCATTGAATAGCTCCAGACTGTTAGATACTGTCTCAGATAATTCAGAACAGAAAAGTGTTAGTCCAGCATCCGGCCCTAATAAAACCACATCCATTGGCGTGAGCGCAACTGTATCACCCGTGAATCAGCTAGCCGATACAGTAGTGATTCCACCGAAGAATGTTGCTCAGTATGATCCAGGGATTGAAAAAAGGGCTAGAATAAGACAAAATCTGTTCGTTCCCTTACCTGAAAAGGACCCGCTTACAGTTCGATCGGCAGCGCCTGTGTCCAAATCAAAAGATTCCACTAAAGAAATAACTACCACATACCCACTAGCTCAGACTCCAAAATTACCGAAACTTGAAAGAAAGCCTACGAAGAAGACACCCAATAGCAATCCAGTTTCACAAATCAACAACGTCGACCATTCCCCGTCTGCTCGCAGTGAACGAAAAGTTCAAAAGAGTACCGGAATCACAAAGGAAAATCAAACAAAACTTAAAAGTCCTCTTAAACATATAGCGCTGACAAACTCTTCCGTAAAGAAGTCCCCTAATATTTCTGAGAATGTATTTGATAGACTATCATCTCTCTCTACTAAATCCTTCAAAAAGAAAGTACAGAGCCACTCAAAACCCCATACTAGCTTACCCCGGTCGTCGATTGATTTCAGTGGTTCTCCAATGAGGAGACATTCTCCCCCTGCGAAAAGGCCGAATCAAGATGAGCTATCGATGCAGGAAACATTGAAAGATATATTCTCGACCAGTAAGACAAAACCGAGGCTAAATCTGTCTATTCCAAAGAAAAAAGAGTCATTGCCGTTGGAGAATGACGCTTCAAAGTTACCCCCAGTAACCTCAATTAAATATCCTGTGGAGCACGACGACATGAAAGTCGCTTTGCCCTTAGCACCTTCATCGCCAAATAAAGAAAACTTTAAGCAGGTCAACTTATCTATTTCGCCTGGAATAGAGGGGAAATCCCCAGTTTCTAAAGGTTTTTCAGTGTCTGGTGACAGCACGAAGGAGGGACTGCCCAAGAGTAATAATTCTACGGAAAAGTTCTCAAAGTCAACCGGAAATGCGGAAGATCGGAAATGCGATAACAAACTTACCGAGTTCCAGTTTTTACCACGCCCTGGGCCTGATAAGGAAGACGTTAAAGCAAGATTAAACAAGCGTTTGTCAGAAGTTCTTAGAACCCAACACGAGCTTGGAAAGCGGAGAAAGGAGCAGCGTAGAAAGAAATCGCAGTTGGAAGACGATTTATCCAAGCGCTCCAATGTCAAATTCAGTGATTTCAAGAATTATTCAAAAAAACATTCACTCTTAGCATCAAGTGAGCCTGCTAAGACTTTCACCAAATCGTCATCGAATAAAAGACGTCGTACAAAAGATAATCGAGAATCGACAGATCCAAATTCTGTTCTAGCGGGAATCAACTCGATAGATTATAGGAACAAGGCCAGTTTGAAGCCGTCTTCACATATTCAAAATAAGGCGCGTAGCGAGGCCGTTGATGATTCACTTCCAGAAATTCTGTCAGATCCTGAACTAGACACTGTAGTTTTGTCCAACTGGGCAAAGGAATCGCCATTGAGACAACAACTGGTAGAGCAGGAAAACTGGGACACAAAGAAAATCTTCGGACCATTGGCGCCATTGCATATTGAAGAGATATTCCCGACCACATCCAGATTGCATAAGTATAAAACTGCCATGGCGAGAAAAACATCTTGGAAAAGCTAACTACTCATCAAAGTTTGAGTAAAACATTTGCATGTAAAAAGATTTGACTATCTATATTGTATTACATATGTAGTATTCAACCAGATCTTGCCGCTAATATAGCAGATTTGTCCCATTTGGATACCCATTCTTCGGAATCCACTTTTGGAACGAAATATATTTTTATGGCATCATCCAGGACAGGAACGTCGGGTGTTTCCTTCTTCAATATATCGTGGAAGGAAAGCTTTTTCCCAGCTTTAATTAATCCACCACTTTTGGTTTCCATATATGCAACGAGTTTCTTTGCCGAGAAATTTTGATGGTTAGGCATATCAAACCACTCCTGTGGCCTATCCATAACGAGATCCAGTAGCTCCTGAACGGTGGTTAATTCACCTACTTCTGCTATAAAATCAAACTCGTTGGTGGTTGGATACATCACCAGAGCTGGATAAATCACTTGTGATTCGAAATCCATGGGATCCTCTAACTTGATGTGAGCATCGCCTAGTAGTGCAGAGCGTTTGCTGGTTTTCAAGTTGGTAAGGTTTCTCAATTCTAAAGCATCTTTGAGCAGAAGTTTCTTGTTCTCTTGGAATTCCTTTTCTTTTAATTTCTTTTCATCATATTCCTTCCTTTCCGTTTCCCTTTTAGCAATAACAGCCAAAAGATTCTTCAGTGGGACATTCTCTTCATCAATTTTCAGCCCAAACGAAACAGCGTCATGAGCTTCTTTAAATTTGCCAAGTGCCAGAAATGCCTTCCCCATTCTGTAAAAACACTTCAAATTCATTGGATTTATTTCCATAGCCTTTTGACAGTCCGCCACACAGCTTCTATAGTTTTTCAGTTCCAATTCACAAGCGGCCCTGTTGGCAAAAAGTGATTCATTAATACTTTTATCTTCACAGAACACTTTGATGCCTTTGGTGTAGAGCTCTCTGGCGTCTCTAAATCTTTTCACTTTGTATAAGTCGTTAGCTTGGTTTTTGAAATTTTCGGCAATCTCATGGGGCTCACCTTCATATGCCAATGCCTTCAGTGCTTCCAGTTCTACGTTCTCACCACCGTCACCGTCTGAGTTATCCAACTGTGTCATGAAAAACGGCATTCTATTCAATTCCTGCATTACCTCATCAGTAGATTTGTCTTTGAAATCAGATAACTGAGGCGGTAGCAATGGGTCATTTGGCCCAGGAACATACCTTGTTGGTTTCTTGTATTCGTTTGACATCGTGTTGTCGAAATTGGTCATATTCTGCCATCAATTGATGAGACGACACCGCTTCGCATGAGATTCCCAGCGAAATTGAAGCAAAAATGTTTTTTCTTTCAAAGTGCAGGTAAAAAATCAAGTTAAAAGTGAACCTTGCATTTGCCAATGGTTTCTATACTTCGACACAACATAAAGTTAGAATGCTTATTAAACTTTGAAATAACTAAATGAAATATACAGAGAAAATAACTCCTATAACGTAGTGGTTTTCATGTGACACAATGAATCAAACGTGAAGTTCTTTCCAGTTGTCTGGCTTCGTCATGCCTTGAGAGTCGTAATATTCTGTCCCGCATGCATACGCTTGGAATGTGAAGTCGTTCCCTTGGTCACAGGCACAGTTCGTTGTTTCTGTAAGACGTCCATGTCCCGAGGACAGTTAGTCGTAAGGTGGGTCGGTGGTACCAATGTCGGAGAAGTAGTGGATCTTATCTCTTGGGATCTCAGCGCGGCCGCAATGGAGTGCACTGGGGCATCCCCCCATCTTTCGTAGAAGAACCCACCGGCCCTGTCCAAGTAGTCGAAGTAAGCTCTGTACGCTGGCGATCTCCACAAATCTAGCGATGCGATTTCGAAGTTCGACCAGAAGTGGCACAGGTTGTACGTCTCCCCGTCGTTCCCGGACAAGAATTTCATCAAGTTGTTCTCCGATACATATTCAGGGTGTTCTTTGAAGAAATTCATGGAGGTTTTCCACAGAGTTGGGATCGTAGCTTCGTATTCGTGAATCGTAATGGTGACCGTACACCTTTCGTGGTCCTGCATCCACTGGAAGACATCGTAGTTGATGTCACAGTACAGTTGCGTGTCTGGTTCAACTCTCCAGTACCAGCTGTATTCGTCCAGTAGGGGATGTCTCCAGAAGAACCCGGATTGGTAACGACACATGTGTCTGTAGGATTCTGAACCACCGTAAATGATATCGGCCATCTTGGCTCTAGTGTCCGCAGCTTTACTTTGGTCGATGTAGTCTGGATACGACCAGTGCTCCTTTGGAATCAACCCGAACTTGACAGTGGATGACACTTCCTCTTGCACTCTCTTCTTAAACTCTTCAGAGAACGGTTCATCGTTCAAGAAAATCCAGTCGTACTTGAACTTGGCGTTGAATCTTTGTTCGACGATTCTTATGGAAGAGAGCAACCCGTTAAGCTCGCTGTTTCTCACCAGAGTGACGAAACATGCCTTGGGTCTCTTACCCTTGTTCGCGAAGTCTTTCTTGATGAAGTCCATGGTGGTTTGCTTGACGTTGGCTTTCAAGTCAGCCTCGAGCTGCTGTTCCTCGGTCTTCTCCTGGATGAAATCCTGGACAGAGGGAGCCTCCTGCAAAGCTTGCTCTTGCTTGTTGTCAACCGTGCTGGAAGCAGAGGTAACTGCAACGGGCACTTTGTCCGCTGGTGCCTTGGAAGCGACGACAACGTCCGCTTCCAAATTTACCTGGTCCAGCCCCATAGGGCGTGGTGGTCGCACAACATCCTCAGAGATACCCACCTTCTTTGGCACACCGGCACGATTCGAGTCAGCCCGACATTGCTGCCAGTCTTGGCCGTACTACTGGACGAGGACCCACGAGAGTTCAAACTGACAATGACGAGCAGAAAAAGCGTTGCCAGAACAGCAAACCTGATCAGCCTCTTGCTGAGGAAAACAGAACCTCTAGCCATGTTTCACCTTGCTAATACCAAGTGCGTGGGGGGTTCTGCTGAAGAAAACTTACCTTTCTTGCCTGAAGCACCGTGATATATGTAATATATAGAAATATATTATACGATATCAAAAATCCGAAAACAGAAAGTAAAAAAAGAAAGAAAGGTATATCTAGAAGCCACCTACCAGCAAGTAACTCGGAGAATTGTTTCCCCTGTTAGCAACTCCTAATATATATATATAATCTGGAGGAAAGGGATCAATTAAGAGAGAAAGAGAGAAACCTTGTAGATCATCGACGTGTTTAATTCGTTTGTAAAATTTTTTCTTTTTTTTTTTTCCTCAAGTAATTTTTTCGATGATTTTTTTCGCGTCGCTGAAAAAAGAAAAAGAAGCGATTTGTTCCGAGAATTTTAAAAGCTTACGTGACGGGTCCCAGTCCAGTTTGGGGAGTCGGGGTGGGTGGTTTACGTGGGTTTGCCTGTGCGTATTAATCCGGTATGTCTTACAATGGGATAGGTTTGAAGTCGGCCAAGGGTTCTTCGACCTCGGGCCACGTACAGAAATCTTTGGCTGGCCGTGCGGAGGGCCGGAGTAATGCGAAGAACTATACTGCACGGAGGGCGGCGCTGAAAAGTGCGTCCAAATCGGACCCTGGAAAACTTGCTGCCGTGAAACACGAGAGCATGGCGAAGCATTTGAACAAAAGGAAAGTGGAGTTGCAGGTATCCGAGTTGCGGGACAAATTGGAAGACCAGCAGGAAACCGATGCTTCCCTGACCGATGAGGTAATCGACGAGCGGTGCAACGCTCTGCGTGAAGAGCTCAGTCAAGAGAGAGAAACGGAGGAACAGGTGGCCAAAGTGTACAAAGCGAGACATAAACGGCTCGATGAGGACGGGTCCCATCCTCACACAGAACCCAAAGCAGACCTCTAATCGCTATCTCATATTTTTAGATGATCCAAGAAAAATTTACAAATAAAAAGCCGATAGTCTCCTTCTTTTTCCCTTTAACAAGAGAAAAAGTGGAAGAGACTTGATCGAGACACCACTTTCTTAGCCGTACACACAGTTGGTTGCGTGGTGGTAGCACGGAGAAGGAGTTTTCTTGAGATTTTGGAGTGAACTGTTAGTACTCTCGAAAAGTCACGTACTTTTTTTTTAACTCGGAAATCGTGAATTCTGTATTAGATTTCTTGATACTCTTATCTAGATATCAGACATCTACCACAAACACACAGACACATACAGCAATCCTCAATAATGGCAACTGGCGAAGATACAACTCTGTTGCACAATAGCAGGGTGAAGAAGCAAGCTGGCCCCACCGTCAGCCGCGGTAAAAAGAAGGCCGTGGTGGTGACTTCGCTTATAGTTATTGCCGTGCTTACTTTATTCATCCACTGGATTGATCAAAGTGCGTATGGACCTGGCAAATCACACCGCAGCAGTAGCAATAAAAAGAATTTGATTTTCTTCGTTACCGATGGGATGGGCCCCGCGTCTTTGTCGCTGACTCGGTCGTTCAGACAGTACGTAGATGGACTGCCCATCAACGACACGTTACAGCTGGACAGACACCTGATCGGGTCGTCGCGTACAAGATCCTCAGACTCACTAGTGACGGATTCTGCCGCTGGTGCCACCGCGTTTTCGTGTGGTTTAAAGAGCTACAACGGTGCGATCGGCGTTGACCAGTTTAAGTCACCATGCGGGACCATATTGGAGGCAGCGAAGCTGGAGGGGTTATTGACAGGTCTAGTCGTGACGACGAGGATAACGGACGCGACACCGGCCTCATTCAGTGCACACGCAGACTACAGAATACAGGAAGATTTGATTGCGTTGCATCAGATCGGAGAATATCCTCTCGGTCCTGTTGTCGACTTGATAATTGGTGGAGGTAGGACGCACTTTTATCCGAAGAGCGATCCCGGGTTCGGTTCGAGAACCGATGGGAGGAACTTGATCAAGGAGGTGCAAAAAAGGGGCTGGCAGTACGTGTCGGACCGCGCAGAGTTCGATGCACTTCAACTGGGGAAGAACGTATCCTTGCCCCTGTTGGCATTGCTTGCCGATAACGATATTCCATTTGATTTAGACAGAGATGAAAAAGTGTATCCATCTCTAGAGGAACAAACGATGACCGCGTTGACTGCGCTGAGTGAAGCGACGAGAGATTCCGACAAGGGGTTCTTCCTTCTCGTGGAAGGGTCTAGAATCGACCATGCGGGCCACCAAAACGACCCATCCGCACAAGTGAGAGAGGTGCTAGCGTTCGATAAGGCTTTCGCCGCAGCAATGGAGTTTGCGGATAACTCTGACGTCGAGACAATTTTGATCTCCACGTCTGACCACGAGACCGGTGGACTGGTCACTGCGAGACAGGTGACGAAGGAGTACCCTGATTACCTTTGGAAACCAGAAGTGCTGGGCAACTCCTCGTACTCAGGGGAGTACGCCAAGAGGAAGATCCTAAACTATCATGCTGACGACAAGCTTGATTTTGTGCGGCACGAAGTGCTGGAACGTGACCTTGGTATCACTGACTACACGGAGGAGGATGTCGCGGAGCTTGCCAGCTTGAAGGACTCTGAGGCGATCCAGTACAAAATCAACGACATGATTTCGTTCCGGGCTCAAATTGGGTGGACTACACACGGGCACAGCGCGGTTGACGTCAACATCTACGCGTACGCGAACGAGAAGAACGCGTGGTACGACATCCTGGATCATTTGCAAGGGAACCACGAGAATACCGAGATAGGGCAGTACATGGCGAAATACTTGGGTTTGGATCTAGGGAGCGTCACGGAGAAGGTTAACAAGACGAAGCACTCGCCAGATATGGCCGTCAAAGAATTGGGCACATCTGAAGTTTACGATGAGAATTACCACAAGTTGATCGATCTCCAGGGATTATGATCGTTGCTTCCCCCCACCGTATATGCTATTTAGAAAATCGTTACTACGTATACATCATTATGTATAATTGCTATGCATTTTAAAAAATGGATGTCATAAGATGGAGTAGACGCCTTATCCTCGGTGTACCACGTAGTTTGGTAATCCGAAAGCCTGGTGCTTGAGTAGTCTTGCCATCCTGGCGAAACCTTCCGTTTCAACGAGGTGGTGGAATGCAAAATTCGGGAACATCGCGCCATCCCTGTGCACCTCCGCCTTGACGAGCGTGCATGCGGTGCTCACGCTATCGAGTTCCATCTCTGTGAGCACGGATGCCGCGGCGTCGTAGAACTGGCCCATGAGGGGTCTGTCCGTGTACACGTGGGACACGCCCTCGATGACGACCCGACTGTGCGGCATCCCAGTGGCGAGCGATCTCCATGTGTCGCTAGCGACCCAGTTGTTCAGCGTCTCGCTGTCTGGTGAGCCATCGCTGTTGTTGAATATGTGTGTTGTTAGGATCGCCTTCCCATGGTTCGCCAAGTCTTGCACCAGGGTTGTTGGTGTACCGGTGATCTGTGAGTCCAGCCACAGGACCCAGCTGCAGTACGGCGGGAGTGTCGAGAACAAGAGCTGGTTCTTCAACGCTGCGAGTTGTTTCCTGTATGCCACCGGATCGTCAGTGTTGCCCCACTTGTTGTCATCTTTCAAGACTGTTATTTTGTTGTACCTTGTACTGTCGTTCGCTTGTACTTTTGCCAAAGTCTCCTGTAGGGCCTGTAGGATGCCCGTAGCGTTTTTAGAATCTGGGACGATGACCCCCAAATCGATCAGCTGTTTCGGGTACGTGAGTGCGAAGAGGTTTTCGAAGAACCTGCTGTTGAAATTGATCAAGGGGATCAGTACCAAGATATGTTCACTGTGCCCCTCTGCGTCCGGGGATGCGGCCAGTTCGTTCAAATTGTAGTACGAGATACCTCCAGTCTCGACGGCACCTCTGTTGTCTTTGTACTGATACTCCTTTGTGAACGGACTTGCGTAACTGAAGTAGTACGTGCCCTCTCTCTCGAGGGAATCCACATTGAGCAAATCTGAAGTGTGGAAGCCCAGTATTGACGGGTACCATATTTTACTCACCAAAACGGGGAGTGTCACTAAGCAAAGCACGAGTGACGCGGCTATTGACACGAGTGTTTTTGAATTGACCATTATGGTGTATCGATCAGCTCACGCTCTCATGACAGTGGCATGCGACATGAGAGAGCTGGGGGGTAAACCCAACGCAACGCTGCAATGCGACACCTCTGCGGTATATCTTATTCGCATCTTTATAACAATTGTGGCGTGTTGCAACAGCGCCTACCAAAGCGGAAAACGCACGCACACACAACGAAATCGAGCAACAGGTGACAGAGAAAGTTGAGAAAAATAAACTCATGCAACAACAAACACCAATGAAAAATCGCAATTGTCGTCACTCTTTCCCCTGCACTACGTGATATACTACGTGGATAATCACTAGGAAGTATACAAGAGAGCAAGAAATGGGGAACGCACCAAGAAGTGAATCTACTTGTGAGCGTGTCCCTGTCAACAGGTTAAAAAAAGAGATACAGTGGCCGAAACAGAGGGAGGGAAGTATCTTTAGTCAGTGGAATCAACGAAGCGGCAGCGTAGCATACTCTGTGTATAAGCAAGCAGAGTCGAGCCCTGGCACCTCATCTTATTCTCGGTACAAATCCTGCAGTCCCCTCCAGTTCCAGATCTCGAGACGTCACAAGCCATCACGTGCCCGCACCCGCCGCCCCTAAAAACAAAACAGGGGACCGGGACCCGCGATTGCCATGACAAATTCCCGTTTGCTGCGTTTGCCGGAGGTCTCGACGGGGCGGCAGCGAGCAGCGTGACAGCTGTCACTGACAAATGCCCGAAACGGAGCAGCAGCAGCGTGAGCAGTGACAAATAGCCGCCCTTGTTCTGGGTCCGCTGCCCCCGCTCCCCGCTGTGCCCCCCTTCTTCCCTGTGTTGGGGTAAAAAGCAGCGGCAGGCGGCGGGGCGGCGAGGCGGCGCGGGTTTGCCGGAAATAAGAGGAGGGCCGCGGTTGTAGATTTCTGGAACCCTTTATTTTCTGCTGTTGGCTGTTGTTGGTTCTCGTGGCGGCTGTTGCATTGGTAAGCAGCGCTTTCCTCCAAGAGTGTTGGAGAGGGGGCGCGGGGATCTATCTGCGGGACTGGCGTATATAAATGGGGGTTGTGTCTGTGTTCGTTGGGGGGAGGGTATGTTCTCGTGGTTCCCTCTCGTGTGGTAGAAAGTACCCCCAACACAACAACAAGACAAGATGTCTGCAGAGGATAAGACTAATACGGCTGAGGTGAGAGAGGACAGGGTGGTCACTAACTCCAACGGGATCCCCATGAACGATCCCTTTGCCACGCAGCGGATCGGGGAACATGGGCCCCTGTTGATGCAGGATTCTAATTTGATTGAGTCCCTGGCGCATTTCAACAGGGAGAGAGTCCCCGAGAGGAACCCACACGCTCATGGGAGCGGTGCGTTTGGGTATTTTGAAGTGACCGACGATATCACGGATATCTGTGGGTCCGCCATGTTCGACACCATTGGGAAGCGGACGAGGTGTTTGACCAGGTTCTCCACGGTGGGTGGGGAGAAAGGCTCTGCCGACACGGCAAGAGACCCTAGAGGGTTTGCCACCAAGTTTTACACGGAGGAGGGGAACTTGGACTGGGTGTACAACAACACTCCGGTCTTCTTCATTAGAGACCCCTCGAAATTCCCCCATTTCATTCACACCCAGAAGAGGAACCCACGGACTAACCTGAAGGACGCAAACATGTTCTGGGATTTCTTGACTACTCCGGAGAACCAAGTCGCTATCCACCAGGTGACTATCCTGTTCTCGGATAGGGGCACGCCAGCATCCTTTAGAAAGATGAACGGGTACTCCGGCCACACTTACAAGTGGTCAAACAAGAAGGGCGACTGGCACTACGTGCAAGTCCACATTATCTCGGACCAAGGGATCGAGAATTTCACCAACGAGGAGGCCATCGAAATGGCAGGTAAGAACCCAGACTACTGTACAGAGGACCTCGCGAACGCCATCGAAAGGGGCGATGCGCCCTCCTGGACAGTGTCCGTCCAGGTAATGACAGAGGAACAAGCCAAGAAACTGCCCTTCTCAGTGTTCGACCTGACAAAAGTCTGGTCGCACAAGGACTTCCCACTGCGTCGTATCGGCAAGCTCGTGCTGAACGAAAACCCGCAGAATTTCTTCGCACAGATAGAACAGGCCGCGTTCGCACCAAGTAACACGGTGCCCTACCAGGAGGCCAGTGCGGACCCAGTCCTACAGTCCAGACTGTTCGCATACGCGGACGCTCATCGGTACAGAATCGGGCCCAACTACAACCAGGTGCCCGTCAACTGCCCCTACGCGTCCAAGTTCTTCACCCCGGTCATGCGCGACGGGCCCATGAACGTCGACGGGAACTTCGGGTCCGAACCAAACTACTACTCGACAAACTGCAAGTACCAGTTCATCCAACAGGACAGACCCATCCAACAACACCAGGAGGTCTGGCAGGGGCCGGCGATCCCATACCATTGGGCCACCTCTGCGGGGGACATCGACTACGTGCAACCAAGAGCTCTGTACCAGAAAGTGCTTGCTAAGCAACCGGGCGCACAGGAGAGACTGGCACACAACGTCGGGGTGCACGTCGCGAACGCGTGCTCGGGGATCCAGGAACGGGTCTTCGAGATGTTCTCTAGAGTTGACCCACAGCTGGGGAACAGGATCAGAGAGATCGCTACTGAGAAGACCACCGAGAACAAAATGAACAAGTTGTGATCCCAAAGTATTTATTACCCGTTACTTTTCTCATACATCTATCCTTCTAAAGTATATATTTATGTCCTTATTTATGTCTAATCGTTATTTTCGATGAGTTCAAAAATAAAACAGAAAGGGGAGAAGAACTTCTAACACTTTCCCCCTTGAATCCCCCCAGGTGCCAACGAGGCATGGCTAAGTTACTGGGTAAATTGGAGGCAGAGTTCGAGAAACTGACGGGCGGGCATGAGGCAGGCGGGTCCGGCCTGCGCCAAACACTCAGCGACACGCAGGATTTGAAACAACAACTGCGGAAACTCAAGGCACACCTCAACAAGAACATCCAGGAACGTGAGGGGTCGCCACAGGACAACAAACTCATGAAGAAGAGGGCAGTTATACAGGACAAAGTTAACAAGTGTTACAAAGTGTGGGACCACGCTGTCAAGAGACAGGGGAAGGCAGTGGGGCTACGGTACGCTTGCTTTAGGAAGGATGCACTCGCACAACTCAAGGGCGCGCCGCTCGAGGAGATATACCAGCACAAGATTGCTCCAGCGAACAGAGCGTTCGTGGATAGGGCCATCGGGTTCCATATCTCGAGGTACAACGTCGGGGACTTACCCCTCGATGAGGGGGCCAATATCGTGCAGTACTTGGAGACCGCGTATAGAGTGGATAGGGCCGCCTCGGAGAGGCTCGCGCCCATGGGTCGCATGATCCATGATTTGAGAAGGCATGAGTTTGATAGTTGCGCCGCGTGGGCAAGCGACCACGGGGACAGCGTGACCCCGAGGTTGCAGTTCGAACTGTTTATATTGAAGGCGTTGCAGATGGTGAAAGTGAGTGGAACAACGCACACTGTCAAGTACTTGATTGATAACGTGCCGCAAAACCTTATCACGTACAGCGAGGACTCCACGTACAAGGACGTCTCTGCGGCACTGCTGGCGAAGATGGTCCTCGGACACGAACTGCCCGATATCGACGCAATCATACAAGAGAGACTGCAGTCGTGCATCCGGATCTTCACGCACGAGTTCTGCGCTCAAAATAGCCTGCCCTTCGACTCCCCCTTGTTCCTCACCGTCCTCAGCGGGATCATCTCACTCCAGTATTTTATCAAATACAACCAAATTAGAGCAGCGTCACACGTAGGTTGGACCACCAGGGACGAACTACCCTTCGACGTCGAGCTGCCAGATTTCTTGTCCCATTTCCACCCGATATTCATCTGCCCAGTGTTAAAGGAGGAGACGACAAGCGAAAACCCACCGTACTCCCTGTCCTGCCATCATATCATATCCAAAAAGGCACTGGACAGACTTTCGAAGAATGGGAACTTATCATTCAAGTGCCCTTATTGTCCCGTACACACAACAATGATAAAGACCAAGAGAGTCAATTTTGTCATATTATAAGCAGCAGACGTTCCCCTACCCGTTCTCTCGTTTATGTAAATCCAGATATACGTAGCAGGACCCTATAGCAAGTTTTTCTTACTCACCTTCTTGATAAAGTTCCCATGTGCGTCTACTGTGCCAGAATGGTTCCCGTTCTCGCCAGCAAGCCACCCTGGCACTTTATCGATGTCGACCAGCCGTTTATCACATAGCTTATGCAACCCTGCAAAGATATCTGTCCCCTTGAATTTGAACTTGACAGTGACTTCACCTGGGGAGGACTGGGCCTCACGGGTCACCTCATCCTGAAAGACAAATGTGGCCCTCTCTACAGGCACCAACGATTCGTACACATGGCGGCCCTGGTGACAAGAGGTACTGCCCTTAAACTTCAACATACTCTTGGATTGTATGTCGGTGGGATCCACCATCTGTCCAACAATGCTCCGATGGACTCCCGTGTTCCCCAAGGGTGACACATCCGTCTCGCCCTTGGCGTAGGGGACCCACCTCCCCATCGCCTCGCTGAACCGAGTCGCACCACATACGAGAAACATTTTCTCTATCGATCGGACTGGTTCCAGCTCGTTATCATGCAAATGTATCACCGTTCTGGTAGAGAGAGCACGCTTGACAGCTTGCTGTATCAAAGTTGCGTATACTCCCGTTTCAGCGGTGTGTATTATGATGGGGACTTCGCTGTCCTCCATGAACGCTACGTAGTACGTTTGAATCGCAACAAGCTTGTCACTATGCTGGTTCTCCCCTGAGCTGGCGACGGGTCTATCGAACAACTGCACCCTGTAGCACATCAGCGGGAGGTTGTTGTGACGGAATTGGTATATGTGCGTGTAATGGTGCTTTGTCAAAGTCTCGTACAGTACGTTCACAAATGCATCCCTGTCTACATGTGGGTGTGTTCGCTCGTGCTTTGATTTGTATATAGTCTTTGAATGCCAACGGTAATGGAATGAGTGTTGCTGCACGATGCAGCTGTCCAATTGACTCAATTGGTACACGTTTAGTCCGTCGGGCCAGTACTTCGCCAGCAGCCTCTGAGTGACTACCTTCCTGTTGTATTTCATCATGACGAACTCGTGCAGGTCATCTTCCAGGTGTTCCGCAGAGAGCCGTCTCCTAGCGAATCCGAACTTTCTACACCATTTCCGAGCCAATCTTACTAATGTGGCCAGAGGCAACCGGCGCATTTGAGTGAGCTCATAATTTTTTCCCATATAGGGGACATACGCATCGTCGAGTTCCATTCGGGAGTCTAAACACACCAACCACGGAAAACTGATACAGTACAGTACAGTGCGATGAGCTTCTCTCCTACCTTCCAGTTCCTTTATTTTTGTTTTCGATTGTTTTTTTTTCCACTTATTCTCTTTCGGAGATCACATAATCGAAGTAGAACGAAACACCGCCTACCACCAAGCTTTCACCCTCTGGCTAATACCTCTACACATGCTACAAAGTACAAGGCATCGCCATGCGTTACAGAGAGGCCAGGCCAGGCCCACACAGCAACTTCAGGCACCAGCCGACATTCTCCGTTACTATCCGGTCGTTTCCTCCTGAGGGAAACTAAGCACGCAGAGGGAAAAGTGTGAATGGAAGTCCATCAACTGCTCTGTGCTGCACGCCGTGTGTACCACTCCCATTGCCTCGTCTTCTCACACATTTCCGACGCCAAACTGGGAAATGTTCACAATTTGAGTCGCGGTGTTCCCACAGTTTTGGGCACTTTCGCATACTATTTGCCGTGTGTGTGTTGCCATACTTTTTTTGGCAAGAAGAGTTGCACACACATATTACACTGTGCTACATACAACAAGCCCGGAAGTGACTAACGTGGGACGTCGGACCCGGTTGTTGAGCCATCGTTGCGCTTCCCTCGGGTGGTGGACCCCGGCGGTCACAGTTGAGGTGAGGGCGAGAGGTCTCTCGACTTGTTTCTTTGTTTTCTTTCTCTCCAGAGGGGAGAGTTATGCGAGACTTGGCATTTATATAGCTTGCAGATTGCTTAGGAGCCTAGTAGCCTGTGTGAGTGTGTGTGTGGTACTGGAAAAGTCAAATTTGCAGTGTTGCTCTGTTATATTAAGTACGCTTGGTCTCTCTTTCTTTCCAGGGTCCCCTCCTGTAGTGCTGGCAGTCCGCGATGAGTGTAGATTTAGATCTGCTATACGATGACGCTAAGAAACTGACACTGGACCACCAAGAGCCTGGTGCTTTTGAGGAGTTTCGTGACGACAACCACTCAACCGACGCTACAAGAATGGCGAAACGGGAAGGTGACTACTACAGGAGGATTACTGACGCTATTTTAAACGTATCGAATAACGGTACTGACCCGAAATTGAGAGAACTGCTGAATAGACTCGGTGGAGTGGTCAACACGAAAACAGAGAATATTGCAACGCCTGTCAGAGTACAATCTGTTGATCCATCCCTACTGGACAGTAAATTCAAAGAACAGAATGGCATGCTGTTGAAACTGTTTACGGACGAAGTAGGCGGACATACAGATTCCTTGGGAGGTTATACAGGCCCAGAGAAGGAGAAATATGCATACAGAGGGGCAGACAGGTTAGATACGCAAACGCCATACAAATCGATCCCAAAATCTTATAAACCACAATCAAGCATAGATAGACCCTTTGTTTGTGCGAAATGCCACATGAATTTTCTGAGGTGCTCCGATCTGAGAAGACACGAGAAGATACATTTGCCCGTGCTCCCCAACATATGCTCGCAATGCGGCAAAGGGTTTGCAAGAAAGGACGCCCTGAAGAGACATGTTAACACACTTGCGTGTAAAAGAAACAAGAAGAAAATAGCTTCTCTAGTGAGCAACGAAAGTAACAGAACAAACAGTCATACCAGTTCAACCTCAAATAAATAATTAAATACCATACATTTTTATCCCTACGACGGGGGGTGGATGCAAAGAAACATTATAGTCTTCCTCACCCTCATCATCCCCTACAAGACGGCCAACGTATATATATCATTTGTTCATCAACTCTCAAAATATGCATACAATGATATCAAATTAATATACTTCGAACGTGGATTATTATAACCGAGATGGATGTATATATATGTATATTCTCGTATATGTTTCGCATCAAGTTAGGTCTTCTTCTTTTGCTTCTGGATAAGTTACGACGTCATCTATTCGACTTCGGCGTCAAAAGTTTGACCCTCAACCAATTCTGGGATGGCTTCGTCCTTCTTGGCCTCAGCACCTTCAGCGTTGGCAATGTCGCCACCCTTCTGCTGTTGAGCTTGCAATTGGGAGGCTAGCTGAGTCAAAGCTTGAATGGATTCAGGACCCATTTGAGAGATGATACCTGGGAACAACTCTTGCAAATTCTTCTCCTGTGGGATACCGTAGAAGACGGAAGTGTTGTGCTGTGGGGCAACTTGGACACCAACTCTGTTGAAATGCAAGACGTTACCGTCGTCCTTGAAAAAGTTGGCTTCGGCGACGTTGTCAACAGTGACGGCGTTGAACTTAGCCAATTGAGCCTGCAATTTGGTGTCGTCCTTCTGAGCACCAGCAGTGGAAGAAGGCTTCTTCGCCAACTTTCTTCTGGTACCACCAACCTTGTTCTTGGCGGACAGTTTTTGCAACTTGGCTAGTTTTTCTTGATCGATTGGCATGATTTCCTTGGTTGAATGTGTTCTGAGTTCCGAAAAAAGGACTGGAAAGGGATACCACCAGACAGTAACTACAATCAACTTCGCATTAAGAACAACGCCAGCGAACGCCGTCTGCTAAAACCTTGTGCAAAAACTGAAAAAATTTCAAAAAAACTGAAAAAAAAAAATTGTTTGCGTCGTCTCGTACGAGATTCCAGATCTTACCGTCGTGCAAGGTGACAGTTATACGAATTCTGAGTATCTGTGGTAATATATACCAGGCTGGTCGTTTTATGTATCATAAATTACTATACTACAATTGCTCAAAGGGGGGCACCAAAATAGCATGGGTTTGTGTGACGGTTCGCTGCTCGTTCATTTCTTCTTGTCCTTCTTGCCAAATAAACTGAATTTCTTTTTCTTGGGTTTCTCCGTCGGTTCAGGCGCTTCAATGTCGGTAGAGATTGGTGCCGCTGGCTCAGATGGAGCTGGTGGGGCGGAACCAAATTCATGACTGATCGCAATAGGTGTCGCGCTGCCGCTCTGTTGCTGAGGCGTGTTTGTGACGGGACCATTGTCGCCGGCTGGTGCTGGAGCGTGTCCGAACTGGATGGGAGGGTTTGGCGTGCCTGAGTTATTTCTGCTCGAGTCAGGAGAGGTAGCTTGGAAGCCTACGCCGGCATCTGGGTTAGCAAATGTGGTGGGTTGAGGGAAATCCATCATTGTAGTCTGCCTCTGCTGTCTGTTTGACTCGTATGCTGTTGGCAATGAGCTTACACGTTTACCTGCGCCCATGTTACCATTCTGGTTGCCCATAGCATTGAAAGCTATACTCGAAGCATGCCCGATTCGTGGCAAATGGCTCTGTCTATTTTTCCGGCTCGTTGGTTTGATATGGTGAGATGCATATGATTGTTTGTGTGAAGCAGCCCCGAATTCAGAGGAATCCAATGGCGGACTCAAGCCTGCTGTAATTGGGTCAACAAAGTTCGAAGAGGAGACAGGCAAATTTGGCGAAGAATGGTTCGACTTGTTTTGATACCCGGCGTTTGGAGGGACGTATTGCTTCGCGGCAACAGCCGGAGGGAAAACAGAAGCGTTATTTTGTGGCGGAGACACGGTTAGAGGATTCGAATTCGGGAAGTATGGGACAGATTGTGATTGTTGCCGCGATGGCATTTGAGTGTATGCGGGCATCTGCTGCTGTCTGGTCGCTTTCTTTATCTCCAGCTCTCGTTCTAGCAGCTCTTGCTCCTTCTTCTTTATCTGTCTTTCCCGTTCCTCAAACGAGACATCCGCATCAGTGGAATCGTGGAAAACCTCATTACTGGATGTTGGCCCAATATTCAAAGGAGCCGTATCTTCCGCTCTTGAGTTGTCCCTCATTTGTGTTTGGTTCAACTTAGCATCTCTCAACTGCCTCATCAAATCGTCGATTACGTCTTGTTGCTGATTGTTGAAGTTACTTCTTCTCAACTGATCATTTTCTCTTTCTAAATCAGTAATTCTGCTCATCAGTTTCTGTCTCAAGTCTTCGTTTTGGGTTTGCAGCGACAGATAGTTCCTTTCTAGGATGTCCTTCTCATCTTTCAATAAGCCATGTTTTTCCTTCAAAGCACTGTACATCTCTGACCTGACAAACCAGTCGGATTCACGTCTGTTAATCTTGTCGTACTGCATCATAACGGTATACAAGAATTCCAAGTAAGGAGTTTTGATATCACAATCGTCAGCCAATAGGATGGGCTGTAGCAACAAAAGATCCAAATCCAGTGACGGACCCTCTTCGATGAAGTGGTATAATAAGCCCGGGATATTATTTCCAGAATTGTTAGATTTCCAGGCCTCCAAAATATGGTCTTCATTTTCCATTTTCGGTTTCAGTCTTATGTTCATAGTCTTGGCAATAGTTAGAACTTCCGTGATCAAACCGGAGAGGAGAGGTTTAGCCAGGACCTGTTGTGGGAACTTGCTAACTTCCTTTTCCTCAAAGAGAATTAATAAGGGGTCAAGACACATTTTTGGAATGGCCATGGACCATTGTTCGGATAGAAATGCAACAGGTGAGTGATTACAAGAGGAGACTTTATCGTTAACAAAAACAGAACGGAAAATAGTTTCTAGAACGTTCATACTACTAGCAATGTCGTCAGGGTAGTTGGTTGTCTTGCTATTCTGGCCTATGAAGATCGTTTGGGATTCGCTGGAGTTCCCATATTGTTGGTAGTTGTTTGGACCCAGTTCACGTACATCATATGTTGTTAATATACTGAATACATTGCCATTGAACGTCTCTGAGGCAAACACTTTATCACTTTCAATGAATTGTTCTAATGATAGAAACCCAGTACTCTCAATTAAGATATTAGTGTTTGAACCGATCAACTGTCCAAGTTCGGTGGGCAGTGTTGACAATTCCCTCAAAGACGAAGCACTCAAAATAATCAAGTCCAATTGCAATGCATGAGGCGAGCCTGTCAGTTCCTGTAATGCCTCAACCAGATTACTTATAGAGGTAAAATGGTTATCAATTTCGTACTGAGCCGTCCCGTATGCAAATGTATCCATTTTGAATACGTTGGACTTCAAGTTGCTGACATGATACAATTCTATGTCTTTGTTTTCTTGAAATCTGGAGGTGTACAGTTGAACGTTCGGGTTGTTGCCAACTATCAGAACTTTGTTTATGTCCGGAGGAGACGTCATGATATGCTTTGTATAATGTTTTTTTTTCTCTTTCTTCGAGTTTTCTTTCTTTCCTGATTTTCTCAAGTAAGAAGAGTATACCTGGCAGATTATTGAGCTCTAGAATTGATTGACCGGTTCAGATCAATATCGTACTATTATTAGAACAGTGTTAGGTTATCTAGTTGTGTCAAGAAGAAATGGAAACGGGTCCAAAATATTCTTAGAAGTAAAAGCAAAAAAATAATAAATAACAACGTTGGCCAGATGCAAGCAGGGGTCAACAACCAATCGGGGCAGTTGAACGACACTGTCTATTTCGTTCCGTCTATTTTGGCCAAATATATTCAGCCGAGTGTCAAAACAAATTTTTACGGTTGACAATGGCAATGAAATGGGTATAAACTACGCAAACAGCAACACACAACAACAACAACAACAACAAAAGAGAAAAATACCGACGGAAAAGAGACAAAACAAAAAATTACTAGGTAAAAAAAAAAACGACGGAAAAAGACGCAGTATTTCAACTGCGGGGCCAGAGTTTCCAAACGGCTTCCGCGGAACCCACATTTGATCAATGAAGATAATGCCATGCATAATAGGAGCTTCTCAAATATCCCAATTTTTTGAATTGTTGCGCTCTCCTAACCAAATAAAGAGGCACCAAAAAAATAATGAGAATTTTTCATAGAACGAACTCTCTGCTTTTGTTTGCCTGGTTTAAAAAATTGTGGCCAGCCAAAACCGACGCAGATACACCATTTCTGTATTAACATTCCGGTATTACAAAGGCCATGCAGTGAGGGAAATTTTTCACGTAGTGTGTAGTCTGCGTCCTATTGAGACTCCTGGTCAACGCTTGCACGAATTTGTTGCTATCCAGGTCTTTTTACGCAGAATTCAAACTGCGATATATTGTAGAGAAACTCTTGTTAGCACGCAATTGGATCTTTGTATTTTTCCACATAGACCAGTACATTGTTCGTAATCTTGTACTGTGTAATACTGGATTTTGGACCTCTGTTGATACGGAGGGACTAGAAAGGGAATGCGCTATAACCTCAATGGCCTGTAAATTGTTTCTGTTTTATCAAAACTGCATTTATGATCTTTTTTCAACTTTATATCAGATGATCCGCTTTGACCCACAATTGATTTTCCTTGGCGGGGAAGAGACATACCTCTGAAATTCCGGAAAAGGAATGGAAAATCATAAGCGGAGTTAAATATTTCCTCATATACAGCTGGTGTAGGAGTGGAGGGTAGAAGTACACCTTGAGTACCTTTTTTCGGGGTCATTCTAATTTTACAATTTTTTTCATACTCCTAGTCGTTTCGAACTGTAAGACGGTTTCTTGATCTGGTAGATCACTACAAATTAACAATTGCCGAAAACATTTACAACTCTGGATGAGTATGTATCAATCACAACAGTAGAGCTGTCCCAGATGAATAGGCAATTCAACGCAAATGTAATTTCATTTTTGGAACTGAAAGGATTGCATACCTGAGAGTCTTGTTCTGTTCCTCGATTTTTCAAGAAAAAAAATAATATATATCTGTATGATTACTTATCAAACAGATGAGAGTGTAATGTCATCGGGACAAATCTAAAGAGAGCTCAAGGCCTGACCTTGTTTTAGTTCTACATTGCTTGTATATGGGGTACGCTGCAGCGGGTTTTCCAACTAAAAGACACAAGAAAAGAACATCTCCGCACCACGATGACGATGACATACCTATTTATTATTACCATGACGCAGCATTCCAGAGCAGTAATAGAACACAAACGCTGAGAAACTTTAAAAGGCTGAGAGTGAATGAGACGAGAGATAAAGAAGAGTCTACTAGTGATGACCAGAGAAAGCCGTACGCGACTCTGTGCGATTTGCCTGCGGAGGTAATCCGAATGATCTACATAGAGACAGCAGGAAGTGAATCGTTGGCATTGACTAACAAGTATTTACACCAATGTCTCACCCCAATTTGTACGACGGATATGATGTCTATATTGCAAAAACATTACGTCTTGCATTATAATCTGAGTGAACTATCTGATGGAGAGATATATGCTCCCATCTTCGTAGATGAAAAAGTATTCAGCAGCTTCATTATGCATGATTTCATGTTAAAATATTTAAACACAGAAGGAAGTGAGAGGCAAATATATTTTGTTTCGTCTCGTGCATGGAAAGATCGTGAATCTATATCCTCGGTCCTCTCAAACGATATAAGCTACCCGGAAATCTTTCACGAAAGGCCTGAACTAATCTTCCAATTCTCAGAGTACATGGCATATTCGAGTCCATACTTGAAGATCAAACAACCGGAACTTGTCATCTCCAATTCGATTGATTTTTATTTTTCTGGGCAGGACAGATATGAAAGGACGGCCTTTTTCAAAACAATGCAGGCT
>NC_035922.1:549374-578479 GCF_000348985.1 Huiozyma naganishii CBS 8797
ATACGTTTCCGCCTCCCCCAGCGAAAGATAGTGTTTACCGCAGCGCATTTAACACAATTACTGAATCACTTATTTAGGTCAAAGGTTATTGTGAATAACAGACAGTTGGGTATTTTGCAGTCTGAGGTCCGAGAAACTGAAAGAAGAAATGCAAAATTTAGATTCGTCAGCAGTTTCCTTAAAGAGGGCTACAATTTCGATGCTTTGACATTTGAGGAGTTTACGGATACTTATGATCTTATCCAAGTAGCAACTCTGAAAACAGATTATGAATTGTGGAAAATTTTATCACTGATCCGAAACCGAGCGCTAGTCAATTTGTTCACGGAATATGGCTTCGTACCCCCACCGGAGATGTTCTCTTGAAAGGGTGTCAAAAGTATACTTGAATATATGCATATAGGATTTCAATACGGCATCCTCATATTTTATTTTTTTGCTCGCACCCTCTAGCAGACGGACCTTTTGTGTCCGAAAACCGGATCTACGAGCCCATCCCAGTAGAGTTTTTTTTAATGCTGGAGACGGTGTTAGTCCTACGATATGAGGAAACAATCCACGGAGACCTGGCCTGCCCCGACACGCTTCGAAAATTATGTGCCAATGCCAAAAAAAATCTACCCTTTGCACCTTAAGTTTCTTAAGTAATATGTTTGTAACACGGGCAGAAATGGCGGGATTAGCGCACGCTATTTTTTTATTGGCCTAGAAGGACACCGATGGAGCCTACTGTCTACCTGGGGACAGAGACCCACACCCCAGGTATTCATTTCTTCTTTACAAAATCCGCTCCTCGCGCATTCACCCCGCATTAATTACTTTTTTTGCTCTCTCTGACAAGCTACGACCCCGCGGTTTGACGGCCTGCATTAGCCGTTAATGGCGTAATTGCTGGACAGACTACTCTAAATATCTCAGCACCATTCTGTAAGGCTCTTTTCCCTTCAGGTTCTTCTTTGTTTCTCACAGTTGTTGTTTTTCTAAGGCCCCCCGGGGTTATAATCTTGCTTTTTGAAAGTCGTAATTTTTCTTATATCCGTGCACAGTAAGATATCCGTTTGCCAAGATAGAAATAGGAGGTATATAAATACGACGGCGTATGTGGTAAGCAATACAACTTCTTTTCCGTTTACGAACTGGACGTAAGTAAGATATAAGGTAAGAGATATACAGAGAAAGTTTTAGTTTATTTCGCGTAATATCGAACCCTTTTCCTCGCTTTCCTTCCTTTTTTAGCTGCTAAAACCAACCCATTCAACAGAGAACCATTGCTTTGAATTATGTCAGACAGACCAAAGGTAATTGTATTGGCCGGCACTGCTGGTACCGGTAAGTCGACAATTGCTCATACCTTGATAGGAGTGTACAGCGGCAAATGTTCCAATATGAAATTCATTGAAGGTGACGACTTGCATCCGAAGGAGAATGTCGCTAAGATGGCCTCTGGTACTCCACTGAATGACGAAGATAGGTGGGGGTGGCTGCAGACTGTGGCGAAGGCTGGATCTGAAGAAGCCAAACAATGCCCCTCCAAAGTGTCTATTGTTGCTTGTTCTAGTCTGAAATTAAAGTACAGAGACTTGATTAGGGAAACGGTCCCAGATACCGATTTCTCCTTCGTGTTTCTGTACGCTAGTAAAGAAAATATCTTAAAGAGACTCTACCAAAGAAGCGGGCATTTTATGAAGTCCGACATGGCGGACTCGCAGTTTCGCGATCTGGAACTACCACTTCCCGATGAAAAGGACTGCTACATTGTTAATATGGACGACAAGACGTACCCTGAGATTGAGGAGATCGTTCACAAAGTGTGTGACGAAATCATGGCCAAATAAATTTCTTCCCACGCCCCCATCCTTGCTTTATCTAATTAATGGTGTTGAACGATTGCTCAATATAGGAATATATATTATGTGTAAGATATACCAGGAAGTTCCAATGGCACATTGAAACTTTGTAGGCATTGTATATATACGTTAATTGTCCAAGCAGCGACTATTGCGCAGCAG
The DNA here is from genome assembly GCF_000348985.1 of Huiozyma naganishii CBS 8797. NCBI lineage: Eukaryota > Fungi > Ascomycota > Saccharomycetes > Saccharomycetales > Saccharomycetaceae > Huiozyma > Huiozyma naganishii. The sequence goes on from NC_035922.1 coordinate 551,384, forward strand.
TAATTAGGAGTGCGTGTGTCCTTATCTATGATGGGAAGGAATACTGCAGTAGGAGGTTTGTGTTGCTACCCGTGCTGCTGTTTACCAGCGATGTGGATGAGTCCAAAGTGGACAAATCCTGGCTTCCCCTATCTGAAAATTTTGGAATGTCTGTCCCCGGGCGGGATAAAGACACGCTACCGTTCAAAGTGGACTCGTCGTCCTTTTCAGGGACAATGTGTTCCGAAACGATGCCGAAGAACTGCTCGTCACTTAGTAACGGCACGCCTGTCAATCTGGCCTCCGTGGTGGTGAAATCTTCCAATTGCGCAACACCCACCATTATCGACCTGAGATCGAGCCTTTGCACTGGGTCCACTGTGAGGATGGATTTCAGGAGGTAAAAAACTACGTCGGAGATGGGCAGTATCTGTTTCAAGATCTCCGGTTCTGTGATGAATTTGGCAAACGTTTTGTCCTTCAGTGCGCTCGCTTGTAACCATGGGTTACACCTGCAGGTCATGTTGACCAGCACTATCCCTAGAGACCATATATCTGCAGCCCGTGTCTCGAGAAGTTCCCATGGCGTGTGTGTCAACAGCGGATTGTAGTGGATCCTCTCTGGGGCGATGTAGTATGTGCTCCCGATGGGGCTGTTGGGGACTATAGTGGGTGTTGTTGTTGCTAGACCGAAGTCGCACAAGTATGCGTTGTCTTGTTCATCAAGCAAGATATTTTCCGGCTTAATATCGCAGTGGTATACCCCGTTTGAGTGACAGAAATCCAATGCTGAGCAAAACTGTAGGAACACTCTTTTAATGGCCGCACCATCTTTTTGGAATCTTTTCCTTGCGATGATGGCTGTGAAGAGATCCATTGGGTAGTAGTCCATTATGACGAAAGTTGCCAGTGGACTGTCTAGAACGTTCCGAATCTTGGCAATATGTTTATGTTTCTGCATCATTAGATGCAGCTTAATCTCTTTATAGTGTGGTATTATGTTGATAGAGTCCGCATTGATATTTGTAATAGAATCGAAATCTATCTGTGGCAATGTAAGCGAACGGTCCTTTTGTTCCACAAAATGTAAGAACTCCTCCCAGAATAACCCCATGGATATTTTGTCCTTGTAGTCCATCAGATTCTTGGGCAGTATTTTGAGAACGCAGTTTGAATCTGTGGAAAGATCCGTACAACGAAACACCAGCCCGCTGCCCCCCTCGTCCAACCTCTCCTTCACCTCTATGTTATTGATTATACACACAAGAGACATTTTGCAAATATTGTCCCGTTTCAGCACTTACCGATGCCTCTTTCCAAAACTACTAATGATACACGGATTAATATACTCATCAATCAGCCGGGGAAGTTCGATAAAACTGAGAATACGAGACACGGCGGAGGGGAAGGATGTTTAATAATAGAGGAAAGAATCTGAAATGAACATAAGATAAGATCGAAACATCCTCTCATAATAAACCAAGAAATTCTAAGAGAGAGAGCAAGAAAAACAGGTGCCATTCCGTAATCTCAACACACACTCCGTTATTCTACGTCAAATTAATAAGGGCTTATATATTCTTATGCTATCATGATACTATTGAGATGTGATGAAAGCAAGAAAGAAAACGGAAGGAAAGAAAAAATAAATAATAACATAACATAACATAACATAATACTTTATTTTTTCGACAATGGAATATCATAATAATATTTTTTCCCACTTTTTCTCCGGACATATTACAGGAAAGGTGAAACGGGGAGCGGCCGAGCACGGACGGAGAGAAGAGAGACGACACTTTTTTCCGGCTGGCTCGCCCACAGATCTTTTCCGGTGGTGGACGGACGGACGGTGTTAAACCTGGAGAAGTGTCGTACAGTGGGAAGTGTGTGTGTCTGTGTACAGAGAAAGACAGCGCGAGCACGTATGCGGGGACGGCGGAGGCCATTAAAAGAGACAACACACAAGAGCGAAAGAGTAAGGTACACACATAATAGCATATGTCATTTCGGGACAGACGGAGCAAGATTTTGCAAAGTACGCGTATATGTTCCCCGGAAATTTGTTCCAGACGCATATGCACAGCTCAATATGTAGGGACATTATTGTTGCAGAGAGAGGAAAAATATGAACAAAAAGGAAAATAAATCAGGACAAATCAGACAATCAAAAGAATATTGTCTAGGCCCTTGTGGTCTCCTCAAATCGCTCCACTTGGCACTTTGTAAATGAAGCCACATTCCATCCATCTCAGGAACCATAGACAATGGCGATGTGGGGCAGAAAGAGAAACTGCACAAGGTGTCAGACAGCGATGAGGGTGGCACCGCAAAAGGTTCCCCCGAAACAAAACAGAACAAAGAACAATACGGCATCTCCGCCCGCAGAAGTGTTGGTTAGCAGTAGTGGGTTCCGAGGAGAATGGTTGTGGAGTGCTGTCCCCCGGGTTCCTGGACACGGATCCGTGTTTGTGAGGTACAATTCATTGGTGTCGATTAATACCGAGACAATACCAGTCTGTAAAATGCCATACTTAATATCTCATCCCATCCCCGCGTTCATGCTCTAGAGAAACACCGCAGCGGAAAGAATAAATTTAAAAAAATCAAAAGTTCCTCAACTTCGGAAGACGGCACTCCGTGCATGCATCTCCTCTTCTGGTGCAGACGAAAAGAGATGAGCGGAACAAACATAGTATTGCGTTGCAAGTCCACTCCCTCTCCATCCTTTGACGGCACATTTGTTCTCTTCTACGGCACAGAGAAACACGGGTACATGTCTCCGCTTCTTCTTCTTCTACATGCAGTCTCCTGACTGGGAATGCGATGAGAGGGCACCGTTCGTCTTCTAAACGCACGGCGACGTTATTATCCCTGCTTGCTATTTCCCTGTTAAGCGGTTGTGTGTCTGGTTTCGAAACCTTAGTAACTAGTAGCAGGCCCACCACATTTAACAAAATAAAAATAGACTGATGTAGTATGTGCAGGACATGTCTGTTTAGAGAAAATCACGCAGTGTGTGTGTATGAAGGGCGGGATGTGGCCCGATGAGGCTATCGGTTCTGCCTTTCACAACAGATTATCCACCAGCGACTTGACACTTTGGTCAAACGTTTTGGACTTTATCGGCATCTCCAGTGAGTAAAACGGATCCTTCATGACGTATTCGGAGTAGACACAGTAAACTTTGCGTAGGAAATTGTCGGCGACTTCGTTGCTAACGGCGGCGTTCTTACCCAGTACCGCGACGCTACTACCAAGGGCAACAAATTTGAGGCCCGTCAGCGACTGGTAGATGTACATTGTGAAGTGGTCCGTGATCAACTGTCTTATCCCACTCTTATTCCAACTGGTGAATGGCCCGTTGAAAAAGTCTGGACCTTTAAAACTGCCCAACTTCTGGCTAGAAACGGTTCTTCTATTAGAGGTGTTGCTGCTGTTCGGGTTCGGGACACCAACGTAAGGATGGTACGGTATCGTGAAGTCTATTTTCGGTGGTGAGAGTTTCAGAGCCTTCGGGGTAACCTGGCTCGCAATGGCAAAGACACTGTGGACGGTACTGGCCAGGATCAAATAATCGTTACCGTTCAAATGCGTCGCGCTCGTCTTGTTGTTGAAGTCTCTGTGGTATATCAGACCACCAGATTTATTCACAATAAGAATAGCTTCAATCGACATGGTGGCAGGGGGTGGACTTGAACGTGCTTAAACGGAGCTGTTCAACAGGAGCAGATCACAACCTTCAAATCTGTAGAAATATCATATTCCTACTTTTTTTATTCCAATTTTCTTCCAAAGAACTAAGTGTGTCACATGTCTTTGAATGAGAAAGACGTCATCGCCGCCGTATATTATTGTTTACACAGATATATCTATACATGTGAGTGTATATATCTGAAGCAATGTATCTATGTGCGTAAGTGTCTGTTTGCTTTAGTTAGAAAAACATACGGTCGTACCACTTCCTATTTAGTTTCTCCATTAAAGTAGCGTAGTGGCTGATTTCACCCCAGCAGTCTCTCCCAAAGTTGCAACCGGCCATGTTGACGACAAAATCTCGAGTCTTCTCCTCGTAGAAGTACCGCGGGTCATCCCGGAACTCCGAGCAAGCACCCGGTGGGAAAGAGTTTATAATTCTTAGGGGCAAAAACCCGACCTTAGAGCGGATCCAACCCTGGCTGGCGTAGAGCGTTTCCAAAGCATCCTGTTCCCTGTGTTCCCACATCATATGCTTCTGCTCGTAGAGAACTGGGTCCCACCATATATCCAACAGCGCTTTGGACCAGTCGCTCTTCCTGATCAGAAACGACCCCAGGTTGAACCCACCGCAGTCCTGTGTGATGAGCAAATCTGCCTCCTGCGTGTAGTCGACGTACGGTAAATCCGTCTCAAGCTCCAGTGGGTTGAAAGATTCCAACGTCCTGTCGAGGATCCGATCCAGTCTGCTGAAGATGTGCGACTCGAGAGACCTGTCCGGTTCCATGATCAAAGTGTCCAAATCTAACCACCAGAACCACTCTGTATCCGGGAATTCCCTGAAAGTCTGCTTCAAAATGTCCACTTTTTGCCAGCCTTCCCTGTATTCGTGGGAGTACCGCTTCGAGGTCGTCAGATCCTTAATTGTCAACCCGTACCCGTGTCTCTTCGCGTACGACTTCTTGTTCTCAATGGATATCTTCTCAATCGCCCACTCCTGCTCATTCTTCCACCTCAAAACACCACCGCCCTCATTGGCAGCCAATATAATTACAAAGCGCGGCGTCTTTTCAGGCGCCAAAGACCACCATGGTGAGTTCTTACGTGACATCAGCGGGGGCGGCGTCTGAGAGTCATCAGCACCCCCGGTCAAATGCGACACCGTAGTGGTATCTTCGCCTGTCCAGAAATAGAAAAACGTGACAACAAATGCAAAGAAGAGTAATACGCGACACGTGTTGGTGCTGTTCCCCAGCATGTTCTGCACCCTGTGTGAAAGAAGCCTAAACGGCGTCAGTAGCGGGTTTCTATACAGCGTTTTCTTCTTCTTCTCCTCATCGTCCTCCCCCTCCGTGTAGTACGGTAGCACCGACATTGTAATGTACGTTCGATGGTTTGGATGGGTATGTGTTCTTCCCTCCACCGCGTGCCTTGAATCTCACCCACAGTGTATTCAGGCCCTCTCAGATGATCCACTTGCAAAAAGTATCGCGTTGCACACTGTCTGCAGATAGAAAAGTTCTCTGTCTACAACTGAAAAAAAAAATAACGAAAATGAAAAATTGAAATTAAAAATGGAAATCCTACCAAAAAAGTGTAAACAAAATTGGAAAATTTACAGACGTCGATGACGAGATGATGGTTAATGCAAATAGAGTACTTCGTTAGATACGCGAAACTACTGATGAAAGCCTCGAACGTGACTTTTTCTTTCATTACATGTTTGCTTTGTCGCGAGCAGAGATGCAAAAATGAGACTTGAAAATGGTCGTTGGAAATACCCCTTTCTTCATTGAGATGTGAAGTGATACAGAATCCTGTTTATGTGGGAGGGGAGGAGCACAGGCCACCCGCACAGGATTAGAAGTTGAACTCGGAGTGGAACTCGTTTAAGTCCATACCCGGCATGACTTTTTGTAGAAGATCGTTCCTATTCATGGCGATAAATGCTCTCTTTAAAGTTTCCAGGATGTTATCGTTGTTGTAGTTTGAGTAATGGTGCGAGTCTTTGTCCTTCTGTCTTAAACCTTCCACTTCGTGCATGCTCAATGCCGTTAGAAGGTGTTCGACAGCTTCCTTGTAGCACCCAATATTCATCGACGAGACAGCCAGATTGTAGCGCGCCCTGACAAACGATGGCTTCAACTGCAGAGCCCTGTGATACGCCTTGATTGATTCCTCCGATCTGTTGGAGTTGGCCAGAGCAGCTCCAAGCCTGTTCCACATCAGCTCGTCGTTCGGGTTGACTTGTAACGCCGTTTTGAAACAGTCGATGGTCTTGTTGAAATCATCGTTTGCGTAGAATAGCAACCCCAAGCATAACTGTACATCGGAATCAACCACAGGAAGCTGGTTGGCAAGCTTCAAAAATCGTTTGGTGATCTTTTCGCTTAGGGATAACGGATCCTCCATCTCGCTCTCAACCAGTTTGTGTCCATCGGTGATAATTTCTGGTGAGGACGTGTCGATCGTTGAGTATTTGGTTTCTATCCATTTATTCAGTATAGTGAACGCGCTCGCGTCGTATCCCTCGTTGATGTAACTGATCGCCAGGTTCTTCATTGCGTCCAAGTTATTTGGATCCAGCTTCAAGCAGTTTTCCAGAGCAGATATACCGTTGATTTCCTTTTCGTTTTGGATCTGAACGAGCCCCAACTTCAACCAAGCGTCAATGTGTTGTTCCTTCTCTTGCACGGCAGCCTCAAATGCCATTGCGGCCTCGCTTAACTTAGCTCCATTCTCCATCAGTATACACCCTATTTCGTACGCGTTTGGGTTGTTCAGGTACTCGTTCTTGCTGTTTTCAAAATCGTACTTGATGTTCCCCAGCTGCCTCGAGTTGAAGTACGTCTGCCCGTTCAAATGGTTCGGCATGACATCTTCCCCATCCTGGTGAATCGAGTCCCACACGTGTTGGAATTCGGACTGGTAGTCGGCATCAACGGTAACCTCTTCCTTCTGCACCTCATTCTGTTTCTCGGCAGACTTCTCATCTATATGCAGCGACTCGGTCACCTCCTTTTCCAGCTCGTCGAACTGCTCATCCCAGTCCGCCTGTTGTTCCAGCGGTGCAGCTGCCTGTCTCTGGTGTGCATTAATAACCGCAGCATTACTACTGTTATTGTACCTAGTGTATCCCCTCGGCTGGAAGTGCATCGGTGTCATATTCCCAACAGTCCCGTCCGGAGACCGTAGCTGCTGCAATTGCGACATTGAGATCGATACACTGGATGCGTTGCAGTTGTCGTTGTGTAACTGAAACTCCTCCGACCAGTCATTCTGCCTCATTTGCAAATTAGTGCTTGAGGGGGACATGGGCATCGCACTACGGTGATGCTGCTGCTGCTGCTGCTGTGTAAGGTGGTGATGGCCCAACGACTGCATCGTCGGCACCTGGCTGCTCGACCAAGACTGCAGAGCCGGTTGCTGACCCATCTGCAAGGATGCGGGTGGGGAAGTAAACCCAGTGTTGTTCATGAAGTGATTCATCTGATGCCTGTTCTGTTCCGAAACGGCGTTATGCTTAGTCCTGAACTGGTCGGACTCCAAGGAAGTCGACGAACCGACGTTCCCGAGAGGTCGCCCCCCCACGAAACCGCCATTATCCTGGGTATGCTTACTGATCTGCGCCAGCGGGTTGTTATTAACTGAACACGATGTGGCGTTCATACTCGCTTGTCTGTTCGTGATTCTCTTATCAATACCGAGAGAGGGCTAGCGTATACAAATTAGACGAACGAGAGAGGAAAGAGTCAGTGCCCTGGGACTTCTGTTTTTCTTATTGATGGTGTTTCCGCAAAAAAACACTGCTCTCGTGTACTCGCCCCTCTGCAGAAGAGGGAACAGCCGCGTCGTACTCCAACTTCGTGTCTTCCACGTCCCTTTTATACTGAAAATTATTCCTCCCTTCCGTCATCCCCAGAAAAAATATCAAGAATGACTGCGAGTTGGAGAAGTGACACTTTGAGTCCGATGACCGGTACCTGACGTCTGTCGGAGGTGTGTTGTGGGCGTAAATGACGAGGCCCGTTAATATAGATGTGCTGTTGGGGAAGTTAGGCGGACGCCCCAGTGGGAAGCAGGCCGGGAAGGTAGAGAAACCGAGACTTCTGTCGAGACTCGGCAGAGGCGAGAAGCAGGATGTAGCGGTGGCACATTACTCTCAGAACACCCAGGAGGGGCAAGACAGGGATGATGATTACATACACAATATCCCGATGAAATCCCGTAGCTACGGTGCATCGTCAACGGGCAGTGTTGTTGTTCGAGAAACCGAGGTTCCAATAAATACTTCTTCTGGGCGCAAGACAGGCGGTAGAGACAAGGGCAAAGGTAAATTCAACTTTGATTGGAAACAGGAAGATGATACACTACTGGAGCAGGAACCCATCGTGTCTAAATCGTCTCTCCAATTGGTAAAAAATCTGTATTCGAAGACACAAGAGCATGACAGGTCGCACCTTATGGATAACTATATGGGTGAACATTGGACCGTTAAGCCGCTGGATGCAATGACAGCGAAGGATTGGAGACATATGAAGGAGAAGTACCATATTATGACAAAGAACTCTCAGGGATCCGTGCAGAACCCGTTGCGGACCTGGCAAGAGCTGGGTTTAATCCCGCCAAAACTTCTTAACGTACTTACACGGGACTTGCAATTTGTGGAGCCTAGCCCGATCCAAAGGATTGCCATCCCGAATATTGTCCACCAACCGTACAAGGATCTTATTGGTGTATCCTCTACAGGTTCTGGTAAAACTGTTGCATTTGCAGTCCCGATCCTGATTAAAATGAACGGTTTAATACGACCACGCTCGCTGAAACTTATGGAGGGTCCCAAGGCGCTTATACTTGCACCTACGAGAGAGTTGGTCCAACAGATTGAATCGCAGATAAAAAATGTCACCACGAGAGACTGGACGGATGATCCAAACGAGTGTACGGTGGTATCCATCGTTGGTGGACACTCGCTGGAAGAGCTGACAAACAGTTTGCGGAACGGGTGTGACATACTTGTCGCTACCCCAGGGAGGTTGATAGACTGTCTGGAGAATCACATCCTAACAATATCGAATATTGACACTCTAGTCTTGGATGAGGCGGACAAGATGATTGATTTGGGGTTTGAGGACCAGCTAAAGTTGACCCTTAGCAAAGTCAACGTGGAGACAAAACACAGAGCGGGATTTCAGACATTGATGTTTACAGCCACCCTTTCGCCCGCCATCGAGCTTATTTCGCATAGTTACCTGCAGTCCCCAATACACATATTGGTCGATTCTGGCGAGGGGTCGCAACCGCAAGTGAAGCAAATCGTTCGTTACTCTCCAAACACCGATCAAAGATTTGTGGAGCTCAAAGCGAAAGTACTCCCGCAATTTAAGGCACCGATTATTATTTTTATCAATTACAAGAACACAGCCGACTGGTTGGCTCAAAAGTTTCAACAGGAAACTGCTTACAAAGTGACAATTCTGCATGGTTCAAAAAGTCAAGAGCAGAGAGAGCATTCTTTGCAACTTCTCAGAACTGGGAAAGCACAAATCATGATTGCAACAAACATTGCTGCTAGAGGGTTGGATATCCCCAACGTATCTCTTGTCATAAATTTCCAAATGTCTAAGAACTTCGATGACTATGTTCATCGAATCGGTAGAACTGGTCGTGCAGGTAACTCTGGGACAGCAATCACCTTTGTTGGTGACGAGGAGGATCAGCAGGTAATGAAAGGACTGTATCAATACGTTAAGGATAACAACCCGACCGGCGCAAACGAGTTTTCTACAGCGGTGGAACAAGTTTATACACTGAACGATAAGACGAACAACCTCATTTTGTTTTAAGATAACGGAAACACATGTATACAAACGCTTTCCAATTTATAGACTTGTAAGCTTTTCCGACAGTAAGGCACCAAACTTACAAACCTCATTGTCATCAAAAGTGGGGCTCAGTACCTGTAAACAGATTGGAAAGTTTTCCATATCACCAGAATCAATAAGGCTATTCCAATAATCCATTAGCATTTTGTCTTCAGGGTTGAGTGCTTTGGAACAGTCTTGTTTGCCATCCGTCAGAGAGTTGATTGAGCTAATTGGCAGGGATAGAGATGGGAAATTCAAGAGATTGACGAACAGAATATATTTCAGAGTCGTCTTTAGCATATCACCAGGTCTAAACGCATTAAGAGTGGACGGACTGATAATTACAATGGGCCTATCGTTTTCTTCAAAACTGTTGTAGTAGTCCCTGTACTCTTGTTTTGCATCGGATATCCTTTTACTCAGGTTCCACCATTGATTAACTGTGTACTGTTTGGACTGGTCATCAAGCACAATTGGTTTCAGGATGTCTAGTAGAGGCTCCCCAGTGGCATCGAATTCTGATTTGATCTCACAGCCTGCGTCAGCCATATCCGTTTCGAAGGCTAGATTATACATCCTTTCGTTCAACTCTGTGGGAGGTTCCCATCTAATGGTTCGGAAGCCTTCCATTTCATTGATTACTGCTTCACATAATTTTAGAGCTCTGATGTCGCTTGGTGGGGGTGTTATCATTCCATCCTCAAACTGAATTCCAACAACATAATCCCTTTCAAATTGCTTATCTTTGCAACTGAAGAAAAACGGTTTACACTTTACATCGTACTTCCAAGGCATGAAATTATTGGCAACCAGATCCATAAAGTATCTCAAGTCGTCCAAATTTCTTGCTAAAGGGCCGATTACACTAGGAATTACTTCTCTACCTTCAAAAGAGTTATCAATCCTCAGGTAAGGAACCTTCTCTGTACTCGGTTTCAAACCAAATATGCCATGGTAACTAGCAGGGATCCTTATATACCCCCTACTATCAGTCCCCAACCCAAGCACAGATCCATGCGCGGCTATCAGTGCACCCTCGCCTCCACTTGAGCCTCCTGTAGAGAACCGCATATTAATACTGTTGTAGGTGTATCCAAAGGTGTTTGAAAATGTCTCTGTTGCCATCATGGAAGACGGTACAGTGGTTTTCACATATATAATTGCGCCCGCATTTCTGAGCAATGACACTATCAAAGACTCCATCTTCCGTGTCTTGGGTTTGAATGATTTACCTAAGTATCCCAATGTTGTGTCTAACCCTTCTACATTACATTGATCCTTCACAGAAATTGGAATGCCGTATAGCGGCGGTAAACAATCCGGTCTACTTTCATCATACTTCTTAGCGGTTGCTAAAGAATCTTTGAAACATATCTCAGATAAACAATTAACTACCTGATGGATCAGTGCAGCACGATGGCAGAAGGCTAATGTGACATCATAACTCGTCCATTTTCGGTTTTGAATATTGCTCTGCAACTGCAGCAAGGTGGAATGGGTAACAGCATTTCCGTCTCTGGGCAAGAGTATCCAGGTTTTTATCAGATCATTTGGTTCTGCTTTGAGTGCCGCCACAGTTTTATCGGATAGTTTCCATTCTTCGGGCAGTTGCTGCCGTAGTTGAGCTCTTTCTTTTCCGCCAAAATCTCCCAGTTCATTACGTTTCCTTTCAATTCGTCGCCACTTTGGAAGCTTGGATCTGAGTACCATTCTGCAATAGCAGAATACACCTTCTCGGTTTTATATATGCATTTTTTTCGTTATCAGATTTTACTATCTCTCTTATCATCTGATAAGCTGATTTTTTATTTGTTTGTTTTTCCGAAATAAACTTTTGAAATGTATTTAAGAATTACAATTCAAAAACATTAATTCAATCACTAAAGTGTAAAACCGGAAGGTAAAGGTTGGGATGCTAACGCGCGTCCACAGACTTGAACTTGATATTAAGGTGTTTGGTAAATTTATTATAACTGTTTTTGGCTTATAGAACTCATTTTTATGTTGATATGTAAAAACTTAACCACAGGTTATGTATTATTCATATCTTTTAACAACAAGTCTTCGATCACTTATCGTGCGTTGATACAGGAGAGCAGTGATGATATATATATATCAAATTGAGACCTTTATGCAAACTTGTAAACATACGTTCACCATAGTGTCACTTATCGAGAGATGATAGCTTTACAAGTATACTAGCTGAACAATTTTCTCATTTCTTAACGCATGAGATATGGAACAATTTAGAGGTATATGCGATGCAGATAAGGCATATTAATATAACCAGTAAATAGGGCAATCTCAAAGAATTAACCGCTTTTCTCTTTATATGTCTACTGATATTGGGATATTTCCCGTGTTACGAAATGACTATATTATGAGATTCGAACAATAATACTTCTCTTGTACACAACTACATGCTATTTATTTACAAGAGAGTAGCATAAAGAGAAGAATCCCGGGTAGGAATTCGATGCTCTGAGAGGGAAAACAGGTCACTTGGATAATTTATGAATCACTATATACGAGTCAAAATTTACACCAATAAAAAAAATTCTCCAGGGGGCGATTCGAACGCCCGATCTCAAGATTACTTGTTTTCCTAAGGAAACATTACAGTCTTGCGCCTTAAACCAACTTGGCTACCTAGAGTACTATTTTGATTCTTCTTGTAACATGGAACTTATACAGTTCCAATCACATGACCCAGTTCTCAATTACGAACTCACACAGTTCTCAGTTATGACAACAACTCTCTTATACGAAACACAAACAATAAGCACTCTTCCACAAGGCAACCCTTAGCGAGAAACAACAGTTACTATGCAATACGCAATATGCGATGTTCAACATGTACTAATCAATACTCACGCAATATACATATAACGAACGGACAGACCCAAGCTAATGAGGTCTGATCCAGCTTCACCAATTATTTTATAAAGGCCACAGATTTCAGTCATTGGAATCCTTGTCTCTCATCCTTTAAATATTCTCTTTCTATATAATCTTTATATAGAAAGAGAATATATCACTGAAATGGTTGGGAAAAAGTCGAATGATAAGGTAAGAAAAAATTACTACCAGAAGGAGCAATTCCAGTATCATGCCACCCCCAAGGAAAAACAGAAAAAAGTCTATTTCAGAGCCACATTGATCATGGTATCCTATATGGAGTACAGAAAAAAAGTGTCCAGAATAAATCACTATAAAGGTTTTTAGAAAATGGCCGAAATAGAAGCTACAAAAACTAAACAACTAGTTTTGCTGTTTCATTATTGAAATTTAATTACAAAATGTTGGTCTTTTTTTCCTACAGGCAGATACTACCCTTATTCATAGCAGATACTATTATGGAACTTGTTCAGTTACAAACCCATGGATATTTATATTATTGTGAGGAATATAGGAATAAAAACTGACACTTGTTAAAAAGTCAGATTTAGACTGTGTCGTAATAAATCGAGTGTGACGATAAAATAATAAAAGTACTCTTAAATATGTGACTGGAGTAAGCCGTGGTCTTTTAAAACACAAAATATTCATTTGCTGCCATTCATTTAATATACTATATTTATTTGTACATATTTATTAGAAAGAGTAAGCCAATCCAACCATCCGATGAAAACCCGACTGTCCACGATCGGAGTAACCAACTGCTTGTCACTTCACCCTACAGGCAGTGTAATATTGTATCATCATGTACGACATGTGCTCTTTTTCTTTCACGTTTCCTCGTGTAGAAAATTTTCTGAAAATTTTCGAAAAATTTAATCGATGAGGCAGTCAACGGATGGGATTACTGGTCTTATTAGCACATCTCATTTCAATTGGAGACTTAGAAAAATAATCACAACACCTACAAACATGGCTAAGGAAAGTAAAGAAGTCAAGGAAACTAAAACAGAGGACAACTACGAGGCTAGAATGCCTGCTGTTCTGCCATTTTCAAAGCCTCTAGCGTCCAAGAAGCTGAACAAGAAGGTTTTGAAGACTGTCAAGAAGGCTTCTAAGGCCAAGAATGTTAAGCGTGGTGTCAAGGAAGTTGTCAAGGCTTTGAGAAAGGGTGAGAAGGGTTTAGTTGTTATTGCAGGTGACATTTACCCAGCCGACGTCATTTCCCATCTTCCTGTTCTTTGTGAAGATCACTCTGTTCCATACATCTTTGTCCCATCCAAACAGGACCTAGGATCCGCCGGTGCCACAAAGAGACCAACATCCGTTGTCTTCATTGTTCCAGGCAGCAATAAGAAGAAGGACGGTAAGGGTAAGGAAGAAGAATACAAATCTTCTTTCAACGAAGTTGTCAAGGAGGTTGAGGCTTTATAAGTCAAAGGGACTCACAAATGGAAAAGTGAAACTAAGTTAACCATTAAAGAAATTCATTATTATCACACGGCATCATCTTTAAACAAATATGAGGGAGGATAGTAATAAGTATTAAAGTACAATGTATAATCTATTTAGAAATGAGACCTCATATCCGAAAAAACTATCTGTACTATGTCTCAAATCAAAATGCAAGCCAGTTATATCGTGGGACGTTCTGCGTCTCTTTTGGGAATATGTTCAATGCTTGTTCATTGACGAGAGGAACTCACTATTTTTCGCCTTTTAAGATATAGCAAACAAAAAAATAAAAGCGTGAATGAGACCTATTTTCTTAATGCTACAAGTTCGCCTAGAGCATGACCACATCGATGTCATATAGGAAGAGGAACATACCGAAGGATGTCACAAACAATACAGCCAACTCATCTCCTTTGCTCAAGAGACAGCGAAAATCCAACGATAACAATGGAGGCTTCGAATCGCAGAATATATGGAAAAACTTGGAAAGAATAAGAGCCAGTATGTTTGATGCCGATAAAGCTATAAAGAACAGCTGTCTGTTTGTGCCGATCCTTGCCAACTCCAGGTCTCAAGCATGTGTCAACCTTTTGCATGACTATATTTCTTCTGATAAATTGAAATTAGTCAGGGTCGGTAAGCGTACTGCTTCATCCGCACCTGCATATATCGCTTTGAAAAACTTCAGTGTTTTGGACTGTTGCTTAGCACTTACTGCATTGTTTGCCGTGAAAGATAAAAGTTGGGTTCGACAATATAATGAAGAAGTTTTAACTATATCCGAGACGGTTCGCATAGGAGGCAGCGTGTACTTCCCAAAGAATACTCTTTGGAAAACCCATAATAATGTGCTCTCTGACCCTAACTTTTACATCTCCAAATCCACCATGTCATCCATCTCAGAGTTTCAAGAGTATCATTTGCAATTATCAACAAATGAAAGCATGACTTATTTCATCAATGGAATAGGTAATTTTATCGTTTCACTGAAGTTTGGCAAGCTCAAAAAAGATATGGATAAAAGCTTTTCGTTGGCTTTAAATTCCTACAACAACTCTATCAATCTAAGCATATACGAAACATTGCTGGGGCCCGATGCACTATTAGATATGAAAACGGTAACAACACAAAACTCACCCTTAATTGAAAGGTCAAAGAAGTTCATGGAAAGCTATATCCACAGTTTAGTACACGGAGAGACCCAACCGGGTAAAATGCAACCAGTAATGCAAAATAATTCAGTGAAGGAAACGCCAAGGGAAACCCCCATCGTTACCCAAAGATATAGAAGTAATGTGCTTCATACCAGCCGTATGCAAACGGTGAGGACGACTCAACCCGTTAATCAAGGCAGCCCGAATAATGAGACACACAATGCCCACTATAGAAGGCCAGAGGAGGTAAAATCCTATTGTCTGACAACTTTGAGAGCTTCAATGGACCTGGTAAAAAAGAAACAAGCACAACAAATCTTCAAAGCGTACATTACATGCCCGAAGCAAGGATATCTGGACAAACTCACTGAGAAATTGGAAGACATACAGTCCAAAACCAGTTGCAATGTAGTTGTTCTACACTTAAATAATATTCATGAATCAGAGCCTTGGTTCGATTCACTGAAAATTAACCGTTCCGCAACTGCTTCACCACCGCCCCCAAGTACTATGAAAATCATAAGCGTTGGGGGGGTTGGTGAATATATAAACCGAGCGTTGAAGATGATAGAAAAGATTTTGGACTCTTGACTCAGCTGTATCGAGTGAAATATATACCTAGGCATTTAAGACCATTTTTTCTATTAGATTAACTCGTGGTTACATAATACGGGATTAACGTTTTTATTCTAATTTTTTCCTTCAATGCCCAAATTTCTGCCAAGCTCAGTTAGCATATGTGCAATGTTTGAACTTTGGTACTTGACAGCGACGGCCAATGGAGTAGTCACAGTGTAACCTGCATAATTAGACAACGCAATACCTGGCACAATGTTTGGAAATCACTCAAATAACAAAGGCAAACGAAGATCATTCTTCTTTTTGGGTACTGAATCAAGTAGCACGGCTACACCACCCTCCACAACTAAAGGCAAAACGAGTACCAAAACTGGTAGTAGATCACAAGCTAAACCGTCACACACGTCAGAATCAAGTAAAAGTCAGCATCAGGTAGTGCAGCCATTATCAAAAGCGCCCCTGAACACGCCGTCGAGCGTTGATACCAATAGACGAGACCAAACATCTGGGGATAACAATGTTTCAAAGAGCAAGGAAACAGAAATACCCAAGAATAAAACTCCGGCATTGTACAATACACCTTGTCAACTAACTATGGATACGGAAAGTACTGAAAGGAAACTTCACAGCACCAATCCATTTAATAACCTGGCAAATAATGTCCAAGACCCTACTCCACGGACAAAAACGCGAACGAGACGCCCACCACCGCCGGAATTGGACATGGACCATATAAAGAGGTTAGCTGATTTAGAGAAGGTAGAGCTTGCTACGAATAAGCCTAAGGTAAGTTCCGAAAGACATTTGGAAGATACTATACAAACCGCCGAAAGCATGGCGTCGCCGAGAAAGACGTTTCCATTTGAGGACAAAACCTCAAATGATAAGAATAATGAGGCAATTGCCGATGGCAATCGTGTTCATAGAAAGAATCGTTCGCAGGCAGAACAATTGGTAGACGACATTGACGTATTTTTAGAGGAGAATCCAGCTAGTTTGATTGCCGCAAACGAAGAAAGTGGTCCAGATGACTATTTAAAAGCGAATGGGAGCACTGATTCTCTAAGCGTCAGCTTAAAAGGTACAGAAAGCATGGAAAGTTCTACTGCAAATATATCCCCCTTAGATTTTGGTGGTGAGAGAAATAATCTTTCCCACATGGTTGAAGGCGACCAACGCGAAACCACAAATTATCCTGGGTATTTAGATGGTGTTGATAATGCGCAAGATTTGCTTACGTCTGATTCCAAAAGTTTTGATAATAATCTGAAAAGTGGAGAGAGTAACGAACAGTTCTCCTTCAGCAATTCTATTGTTAAGACTCGAACGAACGAATGGGTACCTCACTTGAATATTGAACCACCTCCAAATGATATACTAGGAGATAATCTTCGAAATGGTGGTGATTCGAGAAAATCAACCAATCCATTCCTTGACATAGACGATACGGAGGCAGTACAACAATCTTTCATGGGGTTGAACCATCACGTTCTTGGGGACGCAAATTCTATATCAGCGCGCGAAATTGCTGATCAGAATGACAGTGAATTATTAGAACATGTGGTTTCTTATTCATCGGACGATGCTGTGATTCAGGATAATGCTGCAGTAAGAAAATTCAGGGTTGTCAATGAAGATCACGCCACCTTTTATTTTAACGGTAATGATGATAATGGTACTAACGACGACGGAGAAGATGAGAAAGAGGAGGGAAGTGATGACAGCGATAGTTTGATGGAGAGTAGCAGCATGACTATGGACATTGTGCCACCAACTTTTGATAATTCGAATCATAGCCCAGTGGTAACCGACAGTTCTAGGGATACTATCCTGAACTCACATCTGGAGACCAATCGCACTTTCACACCAACACTCACGAATGATCCATCTTTTGCTGGAAAGGATCCCTGTTTGGATTCAAGATCAGCCCTATTTACGCCAACATCTCAAAAAAGCCGATCGAGTGCGCGAGATGAAAGGCCCTTTCCGAAGTTGGAAGCCCAAACTTCCAGCCCCTCCAAAAAATCCAACTCCCCAGCTTCGAAGAGCACAAAGAGCTTTATTTCGGTCGCGGATTCATCAACAAAGTCAGATCGACCAAGTAGACTCATTTCAAGCTATGTGGAAGAGTTAAGATTAAAATATTATAAAACTTCCAATTTCTTACAAGCACCTCCCAATCTACCATTGTCGTTGAAGCAAAAGAATAATCTTGTTCAGCCCAAAAACATCAGAGTTAAAATAAGGACAAATACGAAACAGATTGGGATCAAACATGGAAAAGTGAAGCAAAAACTATTAACGCTGGAAACACCCAACGATGAAAACTCAAATCCAGACTTCAACAGTAAACTTCTCCAGAGTGGGGTGAACGTCGACCATACAAAAGAATTCCATAGGTTTTTCAACAAGGATTTACCCCTTGGTAGTGATGATGACGAATTTAATGAGCATGACACAAATGCAGATGGTGATTTGCGTTCAGACTATATGAAGGATATTCCTGGGGACGAGGCCTACAACAGTGACGACGTAATGGCTCCATTAAGGAAACCAGGCCATGAAGTTTCAAGAAGTAACACAACTTCTAGTTATTACACGAGGTCCAAAAATAAACTCAAGAAAGCGGGCATGATAGCAGATGATAAACCTAGCTTGCCCGCAAACATTTCGGTGGATAAGTACAGGAAGGAAGAAGCTGCGAGGAAGTCAAGGAGTAGATCTACCTCGGTATATTCAGTAGATTCGAAATACCTGAACTCGAAAGTCTCAGGAACGTCCGGTCTACATGTGGCGAACCCGGACTCAGATGACGAGTCATAGTGGGCAACTCCCGCCTAAAATAAAATTAATAAAAATGCGATCTGCAGCATCAAATTAGGAGAAGGTTGGACACATCCAAACAAAACCAAAAAGGACTAGCTAATATTTGTACTTTCTGTACTCAACCATCATTAATGATTCGTCCAACGTGGCAATGCTTCAACAGTGAAGGCCTTGCACATACGATCCTGTTCAACTGTTACCCGCCTGTACTTTTCACGTGAGATCAACTTCTGGCAGTAAGTGAAAAATATATAATCTTGCCAACAAACACGAAAGTATGTTGAAAGAGGGAATAGTTCAATTGGACAGTGATAGCATACCAAGCAAGACTCGACACCGCAAAAAATGAGTGGCCAAGACCCCGCGTACACTTTGGTGTTTGATCCGTCACCAAATCAGGAGACCAACACAGCTTCTAGTCTCCAGAAGGCTTTGGAAAAGGGATCTGATAGTCAGAAAATTGATGCCATGAAAGGCATTCTGGTGACTATGTTGGAGGGGAACCCCCTTCCAGAATTGCTAATGCACATCATCAGATTTGTCATGCCTTCAAAGAACAAGAAATTGAAGAAGTTATTGTACTTTTACTGGGAAATTGTCCCAAAGCTGGACGATGATGGCAAACTGAGGCACGAGATGATTTTGGTGTGTAACGCCATTCAACATGATCTCCAGCATCCAAACGAATACATCAGAGGGAATACCTTGAGATTTCTAACTAAACTGAGAGAATCTGAGTTGCTGGAACAGATGGTCCCTTCCGTCCTGCAGTGTTTGGAGTATCGTCACGCATACGTTCGTAAGTACGCCATTTTGGCTATTCTTTCCATCTACAAGGTTAGCGAACACTTGTTGCCAGATGCAAAGGATATAATCAACAACTTTTTGGTGGTTGAAACTGATCCAATTTGCAAAAGAAACGCATTCTTGTGTATCGCCGAACTGGATCGTGACATGGCTCTTCAATATCTTGAAAATAACATCACAGATATTGATGGATTAGATCCACTTCTACAATCTGTCTTTGTTGAATTCATAAGAAAGGACGCCACTCAGATACCTTCATTGAAACCCCAGTATATTGATCTTTTGTTGGACCTTTTGACCTCTACCACATCTTCAGAGGTTATTTTTGAAACTTGTCTAGCCCTCACCACGTTGACCGCCAACTCCGCAATTTTGGTTAAAGCAGCAACCAAGTTGATCGATTTGGCTGTAAGAGTCTCCGATAACAACGTCAAGCTGATTATCTTGGACAGGGTGCAAGATATTAACGAGAACAACCCAGGGGCTTTAGAAGAACTGACTTTGAATATCTTACGTGTCCTCAACTGCGAAGATGTGGATGTCCGCAGTAAGGCGTTGGATATCTGTATGAACTTGGTCACTTCCAGAAACGTTGAGGATGTGCTCCAATTACTGAAGAAAGAGCTACAAGCTACTGTAAACCATAGCAACATGGACAGCTCCAAGAAGTATAAGCAATTACTAATCAAGGCAATCAGTTCGGTTGCCTCCAGATTCATGGAGATGGCTGCTAATGCTGTTT
This sequence comes from Huiozyma naganishii CBS 8797, assembly GCF_000348985.1. Lineage (NCBI taxonomy): Eukaryota > Fungi > Ascomycota > Saccharomycetes > Saccharomycetales > Saccharomycetaceae > Huiozyma > Huiozyma naganishii. Next base: position 571,387 of record NC_035922.1, read on the forward strand.
CCCTACTATTGGACTTCATCAGTGATTTGAACTCAACTGCTGCCAGCGGGATCATCGCCTTTGTCAAGGCTGTCGTAGAGAAATATCCTGAGCTAAAACATGAAATATTGGATACTTTAATTCGTGCTCTAGATGACATCAAATCTGCGAAAGCTTATCGTGGAGCTCTGTGGATTTTAGGTGAGTATGCCGAAACTGCTCCCGACATCCAAGCATCATGGAAACACATTCGTTCCAGCGTTGGCGAAGTTCCAATTTTACAATCCGAAATGAGAAAGAAGAACGAGGGGGAAAATGAGGAAAAGAAAGAATCTGAACAAGAACAAAAGCCTACTGGTCCTACGATTTTGCCGGACGGTACTTACGCCACAGAAAATGCTTACGGTTTGAAGGAAAGATCAAAATCCGAAAGAAAAGTTGAAGAGGAAGTCAGACCCCCAATGCGTAGGTTCATTCTCAAAGGTGACTTCTACACTGCAGCAGTTTTGGCTAGCACCATTGTTAAGCTCGTTTTGAGATTTGAAAAATGCTCCAACGATGTTAGCATAATCAATGCTTTGAAGGCTGAAGGTCTGTTAATTTTGGTAAGTATCGTCAGGGTTGGTCAAAGCTCCATTGTTGACCGCAAAATCGACCAAGACTCCTCCGAAAGAATACTTAATGCCGTTGCCATTTTGATGGATGGAAGTGACACCAAAGAAAAGTCCGAGGAAACTGCTTTGCTCAACCTCGCCTTTTTGGATGCCACCAAATCATCTTTCGAGAGACAGTTGTCGCTGTCAAAAACAAAGAGCTTGAAGAGGTCAGTTAAAGACGTTGCGAAAAATGCGACACCTATTGAAAGTACCATTTCCTTTAGACAGCTGTCTAACTCTAGTACCACTGGCGCGGATAAGGACAGTATCGATCAAGACTTGGAATTAGCAATAAGAGGAAGTGCTGCTCAAGCTGCTCCTGAATCATTTGTTTCAAAATTAAAGAAGATTGTGCAATTGACAGGGTTCTCGGATCCAGTGTATGCGGAAGCGTATATCACAACGAACCAATTCAATGTCATTCTTGATGTTTTATTGGTGAATCAAACTAAGGAAACTTTGAAGAATTTGCACGTTCAATTTGCTACTCTGGGTGACTTGAAAATAATTGACATCCCAACAAGTGCTAACGTGGTTCCTCATGGTTTCCACAGGGTCACTATCACGGTGAAGGTTTCCTCCGCGGACACAGGTGTTGTCTTTGGTAACATTATATACGACGGTGCCCACGGGGAGGATGCCCGTTACGTTATCATGAACGACGTTCACATCGAGATTATGGATTACATTAAGCCATCAGCGACAAGTGACGAGCAATTCCGTACCATGTGGAATGAATTTGAATGGGAGAATAAAATTTCAGTCAAATCTCAACTTCCCTCATTGCACAAGTATCTGGAGGAACTAACTACAGGCACTAATATGGGAGTTTTGACACCTGAGGAAGCGCTGGGTGAGGAAGACTGTAGGTTTTTGAGTTGCAACTTGTATGCGAAGTCGTCTTTCGGTGAAGAGGCGTTAGCAAACCTGTGCATTGAAAGAGACCCATCGACGGAAGAGATTGTCGGCTATGTTCGTATCCGTTCAAAGGGTCAAGGGTTAGCTCTTTCTTTAGGTGATCGGGTAGCCTTGATTGCCAAAAAAACAACAAAGTGCAGTTAACTCGTGTTTAGAGGCCACTGTATATTGAACCGCGTAATATAGCAACTATATACTAGATCTTTATAATGTCAAATGTATGATAACTCCATTATTTTTGATAATTGAAACACAGCTACTTAATAAATCACTGTTAGTTAGAAAAACAATGAAGACATAATGGGTTTGCATTAACTTGGCCTAGTGCGGGTGTTTATTTACAGTTTTTGTGAATGTTATATATATATAGCCTTTTATATACAGTAGATGTCCTTTCAACCACTCTTCTCTTCATTAAATGGTAATTGGAAAGCACTGATTAGCGTTCTTGCCCGGTCATCTGTTTCAGCATTGGTTTTAATTGTTACATGGAACCCAAAAGTTTTCGGCCATAAATCCTGGTTAGAGTCAATCTCTGGGAAAAACTTCACATCGTTTGCTGTCAGGCCAAATGCAATGTTCCCAAATGTATCACCAGATGTCACACTTATACCTTTGTATTCTCTGATTCTTGGCAAGACAATTTCCGTCAACGTCGTTAAAAACTGATTCATGGCCAAACCTGTCAACTCCACTTTGGCACCCATCTGGTTGCCCTTCCTAATCTTCCACGTTGGGACATCAGACTTGGAGTAAATAACGGAAGGTTTACAGCCCGTGATCTGTTGTAGCTGCAATGCGGCCCCAATAGCAAAAGTTTCATTGTCCCTGGCATCCTTTACGAAGCAATTTATCACAATACTCTCAATCTTGGGGATGTTATCCCATTTAACCGGATGAACATTGGGCAAAGGTGCTTTAGACCCGCGAGGCCTCTTTGAAGACCTATTGATATGGTACGGTGAGCTCTCATCCCAAGCCCTCCTGCTCAATCCTTGCTTGATTGTATCGTTGTGCTTGTAGTTGATCAGCAAAAGATCCGACTGTAATGTGTTCAGATAATGTTCGTGGACTCTATCCTGGCGAACCTCCGTCGGTCTAAATGCTGGCGACCTGATATCAGTCTTTTCGTATTGTAGGTCCGGGAACCGTGGGGATAGCTTGGATTTGTCTATTTTGACCAAGTGATGAACAGGTTTGACAAGGGAGCATGCGGATTTGTTTCTGGTAGAGACAAAGGAGAACTGCTTAGCCCTTACTAAACCCCGTAATTGACCAGGGAGCATATTCAGACTGTGGCTGGGAAGCGCAGGTTGCTCAAAGACAGAAATATAACCGAGCAATTCCGCGGTTTACAATACAGCAGCACTTTTTGACGATATGCTTTGAAGCTCGACGCCAGAATCAGCTTTTGTTCAAATTTCTTTTCTTCGACTTCTCTCTCGATTTCGACCACAGCAGAGACGCTTGTATTCACAGTCGTAGATCAGCCAAGGGTTCGAACTTGTCAACTGTTTCTAACGGCACAGCGTTTAATATCCAAGACACACGTTGTTTTCTGCTTTGCTTTAGATAGCTAGGCGTAGAGGGCGGAGGAGAAAGCTTAGCTCTTTGTTTTATGAAATTATTGCTATTACGATCATTCGAGTTCGGCTTATACTTGTGTACAGTTCTTACAGTGCTCCAAATTATCAGAACACCATCTGAAAACAATCATAGATACGCAATGACTCTGAGAAGCTTTGACAAACCGATTCCGGAAACACCTCAACCCCCTTTCCCCATTGTCACCGACCAATACTGCACTATTGTGTGCGGCTTTGGGCGTGGTTCTTCGGAATTGGGGATTCCGACTGCAAATGTCGCCGTAGAAGATCTCCCACCGATTGTGAACAAGCTAGATCTGGGGGTTTATTTTGGGTTCGCTCATTTGAGGCCCGTGCTGGACAGAGATGTTGAATTGGTAAAACGGAAAGACGGTCAGGAAGTCACTTACAATTATGGTAAATACTTACTGGAGGAGAACGGCGATTTTGAGGTGCTTCCCGTGGTACTGTCCATTGGGAAGAACCCATTCTATGGCAATAACTACAAGACGGTTGAATTACATATTTTACACGAGTTTGAGAACAACTTTTATGGTGCCCAAGTGAAATTCAATTTGCTAGGGTACATTAGGCCGGAACTGAACTATACAACGGTGGATGCGTTGATTCATGACATCAACACGGACATAGGTATCTCCAAGAGCACGTTAGCGAAGCCTGAGTACAAGAGGTTCGAAAGACAGGTGTCGGATGACAGTAATTAATTAATGCATTTCCCTTCCAAAGGGAGTGTTTTATATAAGTGTGGCGGAACTACCTGGGGAATAAGTATTGACGATACGCCCATTACAGTCCGAACATCCCCCGTAATGTATCGATCTCTTCCGGAATATACGATTCACAGAAGTCATGTAAAGTTGCGACAACTTCCTTGTTCGCTTTGGGGACTTGTGACCATACGGATTCGATGAGTGAAGTTCTTCTTTCCAAGTATGATTTCGACAGATCGTGAAAGACCAGGAGACAGTAGTATCTCCAAAAAAAACTACTGTTGTGGTAAAACTCCCTTGCCGCGCTCTCCTTTAGTAGGTAATTGAAGACCTGTTCGATGACCTGTGTGTTCCCCTTGGTTTGCAAGCCAATGAGCATGGACAATATTTCGGTTTGTCCCGTTCTACTGTCTCCCAAATCTAGCCATGCTTTTATTCTTCCCAATAACTTCCCCGGTATGAACTCATTACTGGAGTCGTCCGCACCGCCATATCTACTGTTCTTCTGGGTGACGGACCTCTGCAGAAACAGCTCGTATTGTATATAGTCCCAAAATACTTCGAAATCCTTCAAAACTTCGACAGAGTTGTCGAACAACGCTTCAGTTTGCTTGAGCACGCCGTCTAAGAGAGACAGTTCGTTCATCTTCACAAGCAGTGCATACAAATGATTCAAAATTCCCGTCTTTCTATTGCAGAGCTGTAACCCCTGCACAAGAACGTTCTTAGCGGTTACCAGGTCGCATTTCTCCTCGATCAACCAGCGCGCGTATCGAATCCATACTGCATCGTAGTGAGCCAAGGGCAGCAACGCCCTCTGGTAGTTCAAATGCGTGAGCGGGTCCACGTGCAGTTTTTCAGTGAAGTCCAGGTACTTAAGCCAGTTTTCGATTATGTCGGATGGTATCAGCGTCTGTGGGGAGGTATAGTACTGCGTGGAGATCTTTGATTCGAAGAGGGTATACATTTCTATCACCTGGTATTGGACGACCATGTACAATTCCTTGGTGAATTTCTTCAATTGCTTTTTGCATTCGCGCAAGTAAGGCCCCCTTCTCCCCGGGTAGTCCACTTCTATCTTCAGTTTCTGTGCCAGTTCCTCCCTTGGTGCGAACAGAGTGAGTTCTGACAAGTCTCTCACGGAATCAATCCTCTGCAACCACCGCGTGTAGAACCTGCTGAAGTCGTGGATGGGCAGTTCCAGTGTCTTCCTCAGCACGATCATGTACCTGTTTTCGGACCTACACCTGCTCTTCAGCTGATGCAAGTACATCTCCCAGAACTCACAACTGAGGTAGTGCATGCCGATGTACTGCTCTGCAACTTCGTACTTCGCAAAGAGCTGCTTGTTATCTGTGTCGAGTTTGTTGCAGATCTGTAAGTAGAACACCCATATGAGGAGAGACCTGTTGTTGAACCGGCTGAGTGCCCTTTGGAAGATCCTGCGCGTGCGCTCTACGTGGCCCAGTTTGTATTCGAAGAGCGCGTAATCGACGTGATAGTTTTCCAGGAAGGGGAATGCGGAGAGCATCGAGTCGTACGTCGAGCATATGAGTTCGTAGCATTGCTTCTCGAGGGTCTTGTCGATTGGCCCTGATGCAGCTATCAGAAAGTTCAAAAGTCTCTCCCACCGGTTCAAATCCTTCGGGAAGTTGGACGTTTCTAGTGCCAGTTTTGAAAATTTGGCATCTGTGATTATGCCCGTGTACTTGTCCATTGGTCTCGGGTGGCGGTGAGGCGCTAGTTGTACACGTAGCGTCCGTGTAGCGCCTGCATTTATTTTTGCATCGCAGGTGACATATTTTCATATTATTTTCGATACTTCCCTCACAGTGAAAATACAAGCTGTCGCCAGTTTCTATCCAAGTGTATGAACTGACAATAAATATATAAATACGTCTCTAATAAATAGTGCTGTTACTGGGGAGTCTACAATTGGGACTTCACCCAGTTTTCTAGGCCGCCCTTGACAATGATCTCTTGCAAGTTCGTGCCAAGTTCTCCGACTTGCTGTTCGAAGACGACAGGCCCCTCCTGGCTGCCCTCCGTGATGACGACTCTTGAGTTTGGCACGTCCCATTTTATGAACCACCCTGTCCTTCTGGTCAGTTCCGGTGGTGCCCCCTCGTACTTTGCACGCAGTTTCTTGACTAGTTCTGGGATCTCTAAAGTGAGCAGTGCGTTGTTGATAGAGTTTCTGGAGAAGATGTTCCCGAAGGACCCAGAGACGACGAGTCTGATCCCCTTAGCGAGCATTGCTGTGGCAGCCTGTTCCCTGGAGGACCCTGTACCGAAGTTGAACCCGCTAATGACGACGTCGCCAGCGTTCACTTTCTTTCCGAACGCTGGGTCGTAGTTCTCCATGCACACTTGTGCCATCTTCTCCCGTGGGACGTCATCCTGGTACGTGTACTTCCCCGGGTATATCCCGTCCGTGTTGATGTTGTCCTGGTCACACAGGACGAGTTCGCCCGTGATTTCGCGGGGGAACCCCTCGAGAATGTCCACTGCCGCGGTATTACCAGGAGCGGGAGCAGGAGCAGGAGTGACAGGAGCATCAGTAGTTTCTGGTTCCGTGTGAGTCCTCACGCCTGTGAATTTATGTGTGACGTCCCCTAAGATGGATTCTGGGGAGGCGATCTTGCCCCTGATTGCCGATGCAGCAACAACCGCTGGTGATGCCAAGTACGCAAGTGCATCCGGGGAGCCCATTCTCCCCTTGAAGTTTCTGTTTGTGGCGCTGATACCGACTTCCCCCGGCTTCAACAAACCAGCGCCTAGCCCGATACAGGGACCACAACCTGAGGGCAATGGGATGCACCCAGCAGCGAGGAGAATATCCCAGTACCCAAGCTTTTGAGCGTCCTCCTTGACTATTGAGGATGCGGCTGCGAAGTAGAACTCTACACCTGGCGCTACTTTATTGACGTCTGCCACGTTGTCACTTGGACATAGCACGTCTGCCGCTGCCTTGAGGTCTGACAGCCTTGCGTTTGTGCACGAGACCAAGTACGCTTTATCGATCTTGACGTCTGATAGTTCCTCTACGGTGCTGGACACTTTGACGGAGTTTGGACCTGAGACGTAGTGGGTCAAGGATGACAAGTCGATGACGAGTTTCTTAGCGTATACTGCGTTTTCATCTGCGACGACACTCTTCGCGTCCCTCTCCAGTTGGGCAATTGTCGCCTCGTTAATCCGTGGGTGTTCTGCACCGGCACCG
>NC_035922.1:578495-589566 GCF_000348985.1 Huiozyma naganishii CBS 8797
TATCCCTGTACCACTGTATCAAAGTGTCATCGACGGGGAACAACCCTGAGAGGGCCCCCCACTCCGTAGTCATATTAGCAATGGTAAGTCTATAATCCACGGGCAAATGTTTGACCCCATCGCCAGTGAATTCAATCGCGTGGTTCAACACTTGATCCTTATTGAACACACCACATAACGCTACAACCACATCCTTCCCGGACACACCGGACGGCAACTCCCCCCTGAGCTCCACTTTCGCCACTGGTGGGATCTGCCACCAGGTCACCCCAGTGGCCCAAATCGCAGCGGCATCGGTCCTGACCACTGGTGTCCCCAGGGCCCCCATCCCACCGTACGTGTTCGAATGGGAATCAGAAGCAACGGTGAGGTTGAGCGGGAACGCGTACCCCTCCTCCACCATCACTTGGTGGCCAATCCCACGCCCCGCTTTATAGAAATCGATCCCATGCTTCCCAGCGAAGTTTTCAATGTTCCGGTATTTGGTAAGGTTCTTCTCCGAGGTGTTCTGTATATCGTGATCTAGAGTATTAACAATTTGTTTTGGATTGGCCACTTTTGTAGCACCGATCTGCATGAACTTGAGAGCGACAGGCCAAGAGTTATCATGAGACATACAGTGAGCGGGACGTATAGATACATAGTCCCCGGCATGGACCATTTTCCCCCGGGGCAACCCAACAGCATACTTCTGTACGATCTTCTCTGTCAGATTCTGTCCGTGCCCTTGCAAGACACGCACTGAGACGTGCAAGTGTCTTCTCCCGCGGAACATTGTGCTGGGGGGTTGAGCTGGGCAAGGCAGAACCGGACAACCAGCCTAGACAGCGGCACACTCTATATATACTGCCCTGCACTACACAATTACATACCATGCCAAACACCCAGTATCGCAGACTCAGAAGGAGTCATACTGCCGCGCAACTGGAACATCCCACGGGAACTTCAAGCACTACCAGGATTCTAAAGAGAGAGAGAGAGAGAGAACAACTACAGTGTAACAAACACAGAAACAGCGAGAAACGAGAAAGAGAGTAATTCCGTCGGGAAAACCGCGGCACCCACACACCCGGAGCGCAGTGCACTCTCCCGTACTCTCGAACCAGGCACTTAGTCTTGTATACTAATGTACAATATAGAAGAAAGTAAGCACATGGTTACTCACTTAGTAATATAGATTATGGAAAACATCGTTGATCAATACAGTAGAAAACTAAAGCCTTTTTACACTCGAGAACCAGGCACTCCATGTCCATACTTGCCTACAACAATCTGCCACTCTTCCTGCCTTCTACATAACAGCTGCCGCCGTGTGCTGTGACAAGGCCTCTGGGGACGTGACACGTAGACGGCGGCAGCTGTTACCCCGCCCGCCGCGAAGGCCCCCCCCGCGGCCCCCCTCCTCGCGCGCCCGGCACAGAAAACACCGCAGCGCAGGAGCACCCGCCGCCCTTTTCCCCCTGCGCTGCACGCGGTGTCTGGGTGTTGCCGTTGATGACAAAGAAACCGTTTAGAGGGGTTCGGTGCATACAGACTGTATATATATACAGTCTCGGTTCTGCGTGGTCTGGTCAATTGTTGTTGAGCAGTCGTGGGTTATTCAACAGTTTTCTGCTTTCATTGCACCCTACCCCAACGCAAGATATGTCAGAAAAGAGTGCAGCGCCCGCGTGCGGCTGCCAGTGCGATTTGTTGCTGTGGAAGAACCCAGTAAAGACCGGCAAGTACTTCCTCGGGTCTCTTGTCGTTTTGCTCTTCTTCAAGAGAGTCAACATCTTCACGTGTCTGCTGCGGATCCTGTACACCGTGTTCTTGACCACCGCGTCCCTCGAGTTCGTCTCGAAGCTGCTGTTCGGCCAAGGCGTCGTGACCAAGTACGGCATCAAGGAGTGTCCCAACACTGTCGCCGCCGTGAAACCGTACGTCGATGAGCTGTTGAGACAGCTGCCTGTGCAGCAGGCGAGGATGCGCATGCTCGTGTTCGCCTACGTGCCCAAGAACACGTTCAAGGCAGCAGTCGCCACCTACGTCCTGCACAAAGTGTTCTCGTGGTTCCCGCTGTGGACAGTGCTTTTCGTCGGCGACCTGTTCTTGTTCACCATGCCCATCGTGTACAGGACGTACCAGACGGAGATTGACGCCGCGGTGCAACAGGGCTGCAAATTGGTCAAGGCGAGGGCCCAGTGTGCCGGGAAGAAACTGTGTGACGCAGTGGAACCACACATCAGAAAGTGCCCCCCCCTGAACAAGATCATACAGAACTGTGCCGCGAACAACAAGAAGACCGCAACGGCAAACGACGGGGAGGCCACCGCGAGCACTACCTCCGCTCAACAGTTCCCGGATGTGCCTGAACACACCCAGGAAACACACGAATTTAACGTGGACGATTTGAAACAGGAGATCCAGGAAAGTACGGACACACTCCAACAGGAGTTCCAGAAGCACGAGTAACCGTATCTCACTTTTTCTTTCTTTCTTCTTCTTCTTTTAGTTACGTAAACTATATACATACTGTACATGCAATCGTGACCCCTTTCACAACTTGATGCCACTGGACACTTCGAGCTCCTCAGCAGCGTGGTCGTACACGTTCGCGTTCAGATCCGCATTCGTCAATTGCAACTGTTCATCGGTCCACAGATCCCGCTGCACGGGCACAGTAGGGTCACCGCACCCTAGCAACCCGCCGTTCGCGGCCCAGTCGCTGGTACGGGGCAATTGCAACTCGCGGAAAACGTCCTCCATCGCAGCCAAAAGTACATCGCAGTACTCCAACGAGTGGTCAGGCGTAGGTGTAATCCGTAACCTCTCAGTGCCCCGCGCAACAGTGGGGAAGTTGATCGCTTGCACGTAGATCCGGTGGCGGTCCATTAACAAGTCTGACGCTTGACGCGCGAGATCCGGGTTCCCGATAAGCACGGGCACGATGTGCGATGGGTTGGGGATCACGGGGATGTCCAACTCAGCGAGCCCGCGCTTCACGTACCGCGTGTTCATCTGTTGCCGTTGACGCAGATCCAAATGCCTCTTTGAGAAACGGATCGCTGCAGCGGCACCGGCCATCACTGCGGGGGGGAGTGTCGTCGTGAAGATGAACCCGGGAGCGTACGACCGGAACCAATCAGTTAACTGTTTCGACGCAGCGACGTACCCTCCCACACTGCCGAACGATTTCCCCAAAGTACCAGTGACCATGTCGACACGGGACATCACCGTTGGGTGCGCTGGCGCAGCGGAACCGGCGGCCAAGTGTGCAGAGAAATCTGCGTGCTCAGCAACACCAGCACCTTGTGGACCGTAGAGCCCCACGGCGTGCACCTCATCGAGAAACGTCAACGCACCGTACTTCTCCGCGAGGTCACAGATCTTGCCGATGTCAGCAACGGACCCGGCCATCGAGTACACGGACTCGAAAGCGATCAGTTTTGGCTGCGATTTAGGGTACTGCTGCAACATCTGCTCCAGTTGTTGCAAGTCGTTGTGACGGAAGATATGTTTCTTCGTGTTCGCGTGCTTGATCCCAACAATCATCGATGCGTGGTTCAACTCATCGGAGAAAATCACAAGATCCTTCACTTTTTGACCCAAGAGGGACAAAACGGCGTCGTTCGCAACGTAGCAGGAGGAGAACACAAGCGCTCCTTCCTTCTTGTGCAAAGAGGCTAACTCGGACTCCAGTTGCAAAGTCAACTTGTTGTGGCCCGCGATATTCCGCGTCCCACCAGCACCAGCACCGTACTTGTCAATCGCCTTCTTCATCGCATCCATCACCTCCTGGTTTTTCGACAACGCTAAGTAATCGTTAGAACACCAAACGGTCACTTTGTCCGCCTCGTTCTTCCGGTGCGCCAGCGGATACTCCTTCGCCAAACGGTTAATGTTGTTGAAGTACCGGTACGACTTGTCCCTCCGCTTAGCGGCCAGATCAGACTCAATAAACCCATCGTAGTCAAACGCAGACTCCTGCGTAGCATGCTCCACGGGTCGCTGTTGCAACTCTCTCGCGGCAGCACCGCCAGCAGAAGCGTAGTAACGCTTCCCACAGCTCAGCACCTGTCTTGCCCCATTAAAACGCAGCATCCAAAATTCCTTGCAGCGTCTGAACTACCGTCAAGGATCCCATCCAAGACCCATCAAACACACACTCATCGTCAACTGCATCTTCTTCGTTTTTGAACAGAAAATTTTCGTTGGCTTGCGTCGTTTAAAAACTGCTCGAAGATGAGAACATAGGACATGGGGTGTCCACTTTGACGGGTTTGTACCGGTTTGACTGGATCTGTGACCGTGTTTGCGTGATGACTAAGGAGGAAGATGGTTCGTCTGGGTCCTCTGGGAGCAGCTACTCGAAGGGCCAAAAGATACTGATGCGGGACACGCCGCCGCGGTTCCCGCACGATGCGGACGGTGCTGCTCCACAGGGGACATCGTCGAGGGAGTTGTTCAGGACTGCGTGGGACGGTGTGTCTATAGAGGACTTCACGCTGGCGAAGCTCGCGACGGTGCCCTGTTTCAGGGACGCCGTGATGGTTGGGTTCGGCGGGATGGTCATCCTAGGAGGGGTGACACTCGCTTACCACCGGAGTGCCGTGCGGGCTGCAAACTGGGCAACAGCGGGACTGTTGCTCGGGTCCGTCGTTGGGTGGGAACAGTGCAGGTTGAAGCGCAGGAGGAGTTTTGAGATCGCGCAGAGGGCGATGGCCACGGTGCGCGCGAAGGAGAGTACCCATGCGCGGGACTACCGACTGCTAGGAGAGGGATCTGTTAGGAACGCAAAGCTTAAAGAGGAGTGGGACAATCACCGGAACGATGCGACGATGGAGACACCGCAGCAGGGGAAGTCCAAGTGGTACAAGTTCTGGTGAAGTCGAGTTCGGCGGTTACGCAACGTCAATATATTCACATAATATATTATATATATAAATATCAATACCTTGTAATTATACAGAAGATTGGTCCATTGCGATATCGCTGTCGCTACCGCCATCGTCGTCGTCTTGTTCTCTGGAGGGCGGGGTTGGAACGGGCAGCGAAAATGACTGGTCGTTGATATCCGCCTCGTCCGCTGCCTCAGGGCTCGCTCGTTCACCTATACTCTCCTCTCGTCCATCGCTCCGCACAGTATCAGGCCCGCCTGTGTTGCTCCTGCGGTCGACGTACGTTTCAGCACTCAGCGGAGGTCGCAGCATGTTCTCATCTGTGACATTATCGTTATTACTCCCGCTGGCATCTTCTTCTTCTTCCTCTGCCTCATCATCAATTTCAGCGTCGTCTTCGTCCCCGTCTTTGCTGAACGGGTCCTGAGAACACACCAGCAGGTCGTCTAGACCGCCGCCAGACCAGCCCTTCCTCGCTATGTTTTCAGAAATCTCGACGTGCGCCCTCGTGAGCGTTGCCACGTTGTTCATCACCTCCGTGCACGTTGTCTCAACAAGGTTGTACGAGTCCTGGAAGAAGTCGTGCCGCAGGGACTCTATCTCGTCCAATTGCAACTGCAGGTTGTGAAGGCTCTCCCGGTACGTCAACAGATTCTTCGTTTTCCGCTTCGACAGTTTACTGTTCAGTTGCTCCTGCATTCGAAGCTTCAACGTCTGCTCCCTGTTTGCCTCTTTGAACCGTCGCTCCAGCAGCGCACTCATCTCACCAAACGCAGTCGCCTCACCGCCAACACGCACATTCAACACGTTATCGACACTGGAAGACAGTATTAGCTCGTGGTTTGCCATCAGGTGGAACAGTCCAGACGCACTAAGAATCTTCTCCGCCGTGTCGTCGCTGCAACCCTTCAGCCGCGCAAGCTCCTCGAACGCAGAGGCTAGCTCGCTCGACCGCTTCGAAGTCTCCCTTAAGGAGTCCATGTACCGCAGCGACCCGCGCTGTATCTCCGTCAACACCTCCTTCATCAACTTCATGTCCCGCCTGGTCACCAGCGTGTCCAAATCCCTAATCGAACTCACATTGGAATGCAAAGACGACGCCCGACGATACCCGCCAGCATCGAGCTTTAAGGGACTCACCGCAGAACCTTGCACATGTTTACTTGTCCCACTTGTTCGTGCTGCTGCTGCTGCCGCCGCCGCCTCTTCCTCCTCTGCAGCAACTGCATTCTCCAAATTGTTCACAATAGGGTAGAATTCAGACAGGTGTGCGGGAACCGCGTCGGGGCTCATCCGATTGCTCATAACTTCGCGTAAATTGCACACAGCACTGCAGAATCACAGATGGTACAGGGGGGGTGAGAGTTCAGCCTTCAACCCGAACACATGAACCAGTGCGTTTCTCTTTGAGCTGCTCCAAAAGCGTTGAAAAATTTTAATGAGAAGCGAAAGAGGATTTTAGCGATGACCTCTTGACGCTGTCGACTACGATTCGTGTAGACAGGTACATTCCAGACTGTGTGAGTTTAAAGGAACAATGAAGGCGAAACCACTGGGCAGTTACTCGGACTCGAAACGGTTTGCGTACCGTATCAACAAGCAAGAGAACAGAGCGGATCTGAAACGAGTGCAGTTCTCTCCAGATGATGATCAAGAGACCAGTAGTGGCGCCGTGATAGCTCTGCCCAAGAAAAAGTTCTACAGACAACGGGCGCACTCAAACCCGTTCTCGGATCACCAATTGGAGTACCCTGAGTCTCCTGATGCGATGGACTGGGCGGAACTCTACCCGGCGTACGTGGACGGTGCGACAGGGAAGATGACTCAGGAGGTAACGATTGCCGACATAGGGTGTGGATTTGGTGGGCTAATGGTGGACTTGTCCCCAGAATTCCCAAAGGATTTGATCCTGGGGATGGAAATCCGTGTGCAAGTGACCAACTACGTAGAGGACAGGATCATCGCATTGAGGAATAACAACCTCGGGAGCACGGAACACAACTACCAGAACATCAACGTCTTGCGGGCCAACGCCATGAAGTTCCTGCCCAACTTTTTTAAGAGGGGCCAGCTGTCCAAGATGTTCTTCTGTTTCCCGGATCCGCACTTCAAGCAGAGGAAACACAAGGCGAGAATCATTACGAACACGCTGCTCAGCGAGTACGCCTACGTACTACGGGAGGGCGGCACCGTGTACACTATCACGGACGTCGAGGACCTCCACCACTGGATGGTCAAGCATTTGACAGAACACCCGCTGTTTGAAAGACTCGACGGAGAGTGGGAAGCGCAGGACAAGTGCGTCTCCATCATGCGCAATGCCACGGAGGAGGGCAAGAAAGTCGAGCGGAAAAGAGGAGACAAGTTCGTCGCCTGCTTCAAAAGACTGCCATCCCCGCAATTAAGCTGATGAGAACGGTGCACTGCTCTCTCTCTTTCTCTTAGGGAATCAAAAGTGACAACCCCCTCTCTCTATAGACTTTACTTTGTATCATACACATGTCGTCTTTAACTACGTAAATTTTTTTCTTCTTCTTCTTCTTCTTCTTCTTCTACAAAATAAGTGAACTATGCTTGCCAGTATTCCCCTTCTCATTCTCAAGTGGAACATCCATAGACACCGTCACACTCACGCAGTAATGGATGAGGATACAAGGGCGACGGTGAAGGAGTTCGAAGATGTCTTAAAGGAGCTGACTTTGAACTCGCGGCCCATCATCACGACTTTGACAAAGATGGCAGAGGAAAACATCTCTTGTGCCCAGTACTTCGTCCATCTGTTGGAGGCAAGGATAGAGAAGTGTGTCCCAACTCAGAAACTGTACGCGTTTTACGCACTCGATTCCATATGTAAGAACGCCGGGAGTCCCTACACCATATATTTCAGTAAAAACCTGTTTAGTATGTACCGGAAGACGTATCTGATCGTGGATAACAACACCAGGACCAAGATGATCAATCTTTTTAGGTCCTGGCTGGAGCCTACTACCGCTACTGGGGAACCCGTGTTTGATAAGGGTACGCTTGACAGGATCGAAAGCTTTCTGATCAAGGCAAGCGCACTGCACCAGAAGAACATGGAATCTATGTTGCCTACACCGACCATCTCTCTGCTGCTCAAGGAAATTGACAAACTCACCATGCTCACAGAGGAAAGACTCAGAGATAACAAGGCTGATGCAAAACTTGCCACAAAACTGGAGGTGCTGAACCAACTGAAGGCCGTCCTTCAAAGGGAGAAATTGGGTGTACCAGCTTTGAAACAGGTACAGCTGCAACTGCAACAAGTATTTGCGCAGGACCAACAGTATCTGCAGGATAAGTTTGTGCACCAACAGAAACAGCAGCTTCAGCAACAGCAGCTTCAGCAACAAAAACAGCAACGGCAACGGGGGGCTGGTATGATGGGCACTCCGGACATACTACAAGGTTCAAAGTCGCCCTCGAAGAGTGGCACACCCATTATACCTCTGTTCAATAATTTCAGTAACCAACCTTCAAAAACAGCCGGAGCTGCCACGAACGCAAGTGCTTCGTTGTTTGGGAGCATGTCCAGCATCTTGTCCCCAAACAACTTTGCCGAGATGGAAAAGACAAACAGAATAGCCAAGATTAAAAACCTTTACGACGAACTCAATAAAGAGGGACTGCTCTACGTACCCAAGAGGGAATCTATCGTTACTCTGTACGACAGTCTCAATACAAAGAACAACGAAAATAACATGCAGCAAATCAAGAATAACTTACCGCCAATCCCAGTACTTACAAGCATCATATTCGATTGCAAAGCACATTTCGCCACTAATAACGCCAGTCTGAGCAATGCGCCCACGTTGCAATTGAACCAGCAAAACATTCTCAGCGATAATCGCCAGGTCAATAACAGCTTCATCCACTTCTTGTATAGAGCTAAACCCAACAAATGCAGTCTGTGCGGTAAAAGGTTCGGGAACTCCCCGGAGGAAAAGAAATTACAAAGCGATCACTTGGACTGGCATTTCAGAATCAATAAAAGAATGAAGGGATCTTCTGGCACGCAAACGTCTACAGGCTCGACTGCTGCGACTGCTGCTACACAGAGGAACATACAGTCTCGGAACTGGTACATCCCAGATTCGGAGTGGGTTCTTTTCAAGGACGAAGAGATTGTTTCCATCAGCCATGACCAAGCGGATCGCCGCTCTGGGAAACAGCGGGGCCAGTCGAAACAAGCAACACGTCCACATGATAACGACGGAAAGTTTGATTCTGCAAAAAATGCGCCTGAAAAGGATATCGTTGCAATCAGTAGGGGCAAGTTATTGGCAAAATATGTTGTTGTGCCGGACTCGATTCAAGATATGGCATTCATATGTCCTATTTGTAAAGAGAAGGTCAACGGTGTGTATGATGAGGATTCTGGGGAATGGGTTTGGAAGAACACCATAGCAATTGAAAATAAACATTTCCATGCCACCTGTTACTTTGAAACTGTTCAAAACCGCTCCAACAGCGGGGACATGCCCACTACGGAACTGGAAACTTTGAAAAGCCTTATTGAATAGTCGTGTGTGCGTGTGTGTGATGGGTTTGACTGCGTCGGGAAAAAAAATACTTAGCTCATACTTGATTTGCCGAACTACAGTTTACGATTCTTTTCCATTGCCCATGCTAATCCGTTTCTACATTTTTGCTCTTAGATCAAAGTAATGTACATATTACCTTGGATTTTTGGGACGGAAAGATAAAGACCTACAGAAGTTGTTACAGTTTGAATGTCATGAACTTAGGAAGTTCGATACATGATGCGATTGCATGCCAACACCAATAGCTGACTTTATCAGACTTGCTGAGATCACCATTGGAGTGCAATCATATTATCATAGACTCTAATATATAGATTATCTAAGTTTAAAGAATCTTTAGTTTAAGGCCTTCACAAAGAAGACATGGCCTTTTTAATAATTCTGTTGAGGGTCTTTGAGGATACGTTGGGGATCTTCCCTCGGGAATGGACTCATGATCGGTTTTCCCTGGTAAAATACAGCACTGTGATGTATTATACGCCCGACATGCGAGGACAACCCTTGAGATAAGCAAATACAACTGATGTAGTTCGTACGACTGCATATACTGCGTAAGTAAAAGTATCTGGCTGTCGTTATACATATTACTCAACCAAAACCTACAATCCCTTTAACAGAGGGGAGACGTGGCACCTTTCTTCGCACGGTAACCAGTACTAGAACTGAAAACACAGCTTTCCAAGAGAGACTAGGCCTAAAAACAGATCCATTTCCACCGTAGATTGAAACATCCGCCATGGTAGAAGGCTTGGTTAAAACACCCGACCCACAGACACAACCTTGAATGTTGATGGAATGCCGTTTGACGCTCCAGTAATCGTTGTTACAGGTGTGGTTTTGGGGGGCAAGAATTCTCGTCGCCAGTTTGCTGCTGGTTTCCGTATTCCCGCTTCCATTTGAATGGGCCGAATGTTCCGCACCATTCGCATCACCACCTAAATGTTGGCTGCTATAGACTGGATTGTTTGCCTGGGCTCCACAGTCTTCAATGCATGTAGAAACAATGGTGTTCTCCTTTGTCGTCTTGGGCAGACTGTCTGTTTTTGACTTCTTAATGGGGTGCTCCGTTTGCGTCTCCTTAGTGGAAGTGGTTCTTCCAGATGATGAGGTTACAAAAACTGTGCTGTTACTGTACCCAGGGTCGAACGATTTGCGTTCCGACTCAGTGGAATTGGAGGTGGAAGAGATACTACCCGACACACCCGCTGATTTAGACAATACACCCGACCCACTCCTCGATGAATGCTGAGAAGAACTGAATCTCGAAAGACCAGTGCTGGAAGTACTACTAACCACTGAGGTGCGGGATGATTGGGACACAGACTAACTCACGCTGGAGGAGTGGTGGCTTGATGGGTTTGCACTGATAGAAGTGGAAAAGGTCCTCGAGTAAACAGTACTCCCAAACCCACAAATCCCGTTCTCCTCGATTTATGAGTAGGCGGTGACGTATTCTATTCCCAATGTGCCGCCCACTATTTCTGTTGTGATTTTTGGCTCAGGAACGGGCGAAAAGGGACCATGGAACAGTAATCCAGGGTACAATGAAGTTGTTCCTACATCAATAAAAGAAATGTCTTTTTGTTTTATGTTGCAAGGGGTAACCAAATCATCCAGATCTGTTAT